>NC_059508.1:36594780-36602395 GCF_914767665.1 Harmonia axyridis
CCGGGGCGATCGGTCGTATCTGACACCGCCGGCTCGGTTCTAACATCGTCAATGAGTCGGGGTTGTAAAAAAGGACGTGAACATTTTTCCTTATAAAAATCAAACCCGACCATGGATTTTGATTCTGATTGTTGATTATCGCTACTAGAACATATAAGGAGGCAACCAAATCAAATTTGAGAAAATTCCACGATCAGAAAATTTTTTTCGAAAAAAAAAAAAAATCGTAATCACCTCGGTCATGGCGAGTTATTTTCCGTATTTCATTCCACAATCAACGTACAACATAGAAGAAATCATCTCTCTAACTATCCTGGTTCAAAAGTTGTATCGGAACATTTCACGTCGTAATATCTCGCCAAGTCCAGACCTCGGCGATAGGTAGTATCTGACACCGTCCGCTCGGGACTGACATCGACTTGGACTCGGGCTGATGATGGGGAGGCGTTTAAGGACGTGAACATTTTCCTTATAAAAATTAAAGTCGACAATGAATATTGATTCTGATTACTGATTTACGCTTTAAAAAACACATTAGAAGGCAACCAAATCGAATTTGAGGAAATTCCACGATCAGAAAATTTTTTTCGAAAAAAAAAAAAATCCGAAAAATATTTTTCGATTCCGATTACTGATTTACTCTTTTAGAACACATTAGGAGGCAACCAAATCAAATTTGAGAAAATTCCACAATCAGAAAATTTTTTTCGAAAAAAAAAAAAAATTCGAGGACACCTCGGTCATGGCAAGTTATTTCCCACAATCCATTCCCCGATCCACGTACATCCCAGAAAAAATCATCTCTCTAACTATCCTGGTTCAAAAGTTGTATCGGAACATTTTCACGTCGAAAATATATCTCTAAGTCCAAACCGATGCACCACGTAAACTAGGGCAGACCGATGCACCACGTAATATCGGGCAGACCGATGCAGAACGTAAACTCGATCATACCGATGCTTCACGTAATCTCGATCTTACCGATGCACCACGTAAACAAGGGCAGACCGATGCAGAACGTAAAGTAGATCTTACCGATGCACCACGTAATCTCGATCTTACCGATGCACCACGTAATCTCCATCTTACCGATGCACCACGTGAACTGGATCTTACCGATGCAGAACGTGAATTGGATCTTACCGATGCAGAACGTGAATTGGATCTTACCGATGCACCACGTAAACTCGATCATACCGATGCACCACGTAATCTCGGCAGACCGATGCACAACGTAAATGACGATCGGGACCGGGGCGATCGGTCGTATCTGACACCGCCGGCTCGGTTCTAACATCGTCAATGAGTCGGGGTTGTAAAAAAGGACGTGAACATTTTTTCCTTATAAAAATCAAAACCCGACCATGGATTTTGATTCTGATTGTTGATTATCGCTACTAGAACATATAAGGAGGCAACCAAATCAAATTTGAGAAAATTCCACGATCAGAAAATTTTTTTCGAAAAAAAAAAAAAATCGTAATCACCTCGGTCATGGCGAGTTATTTTCCGTATTTCATTCCACAATCAACGTACAACATAGAAGAAATCATCTCTCTAACTATCCTGGTTCAAAAGTTGTATCGGAACATTTCACGTCGTAATATCTCGCCAAGTCCAGACCTCGGCGATAGGTAGTATCTGACACCGTCCGCTCGGGACTGACATCGACTTGGACTCGGGCTGATGATGGGGAGGCGTTTAAGGACGTGAACATTTTTCCTTATAAAAATTAAAGTCGACAATGAATATTGATTCTGATTACTGATTTACGCTTTAAAAACACATTAGAAGGCAACCAAATCGAATTTGAGGAAATTCCACGATCAGAAAATTTTTTTCGAAAAAAAAAAAAATCCGAAAAATATTTTTCGATTCCGATTACTGATTTACTCTTTTAGAACACATTAGGAGGCAACCAAATCAAATTTGAGAAAATTCCACAATCAGAAAATTTTTTTCGAAAAAAAAAAAATTCGAGGACACCTCGGTCATGGCAAGTTATTTCCCACAATCCATTCCCCGATCCACGTACATCCCAGAAAAAATCATCTCTCTAACTATCCTGGTTCAAAAGTTGTATCGGAACATTTTCACGTCGAAAATATATCTCTAAGTCCAAACCGATGCACCACGTAAACTAGGGCAGACCGATGCACCACGTAATATCGGGCAGACCGATGCAGAACGTAAACTCGATCATACCGATGCTTCACGTAATCTCGATCTTACCGATGCACCACGTAAACAAGGGCAGACCGATGCAGAACGTAAAGTAGATCTTACCGATGCACCACGTAATCTCGATCTTACCGATGCACCACGTAAGCTCCATCTTACCGATGCACCACGTGAACTGGATCTTACCGATGCAGAACGTGAATTGGATCTTACCGATGCAGAACGTGAATTGGATCTTACCGATGCACCACGTAAACTCGATCATACCGATGCACCACGTAATCTCGGGCAGACCGATGCACAACGTAAATGACGATCGGGACCGGGGCGATCGGTCGTATCTGACACCGCCGGCTCGGTTCTAACATCGTCAATGAGTCGGGGTTGTAAAAAAGGACGTGAACATTTTTCCTTATAAAATCAAACCCGACCATGGATTTTGATTCTGATTGTTGATTATCGCTACTAGAACATATAAGGAGGCAACCAAATCAAATTTGAGAAAATTCCACGATCAGAAAATTTTTTTCGAAAAAAAAAAAAAATCGTAATCACCTCGGTCATGGCGAGTTATTTTCCGTATTTCATTCCACAATCAACGTACAACATAGAAGAAATCATCTCTCTAACTATCCTGGTTCAAAAGTTGTATCGGAACATTTCACGTCGTAATATCTCGCCAAGTCCAGACCTCGGCGATAGGTAGTATCTGACACCGTCCGCTCGGGACTGACATCGACTTGGACTCGGGCTGATGATGGGGAGGCGTTTAAGGACGTGAACATTTTTCCTTATAAAAATTAAAGTCGACAATGAATATTGATTCTGATTACTGATTTACGCTTTAAAAACACATTAGAAGGCAACCAAATCGAATTTGAGGAAATTCCACGATCAGAAAATTTTTTTCGAAAAAAAAAAAAATCCGAAAAATATTTTTCGATTCCGATTACTGATTTACTCTTTTAGAACACATTAGGAGGCAACCAAATCAAATTTGAGAAAATTCCACAATCAGAAAATTTTTTTCGAAAAAAAAAAAAATTCGAGGACACCTCGGTCATGGCAAGTTATTTCCCACAATCCATTCCCCGATCCACGTACATCCCAGAAAAAATCATCTCTCTAACTATCCTGGTTCAAAAGTTGTATCGGAACATTTTCACGTCGAAAATATATCTCTAAGTCCAAACCGATGCACCACGTAAACTAGGGCAGACCGATGCACCACGTAATATCGGGCAGACCGATGCAGAACGTAAACTCGATCATACCGATGCTTCACGTAATCTCGATCTTACCGATGCACCACGTAAACAAGGGCAGACCGATGCAGAACGTAAAGTAGATCTTACCGATGCACCACGTAATCTCGATCTTACCGATGCACCACGTAATCTCCATCTTACCGATGCACCACGTGAACTGGATCTTACCGATGCAGAACGTGAATTGGATCTTACCGATGCAGAACGTGAATTGGATCTTACCGATGCACCACGTAAACTCGATCATACCGATGCACCACGTAATCTCGGGCAGACCGATGCACAACGTAAATGACGATCGGGACCGGGGCGATCGGTCGTATCTGACACCGCCGGCTCGGTTCTAACATCGTCAATGAGTCGGGGTTGTAAAAAAGGACGTGAACATTTTTCCTTATAAAAATCAAACCCGACCATGGATTTTGATTCTGATTGTTGATTATCGCTACTAGAACATATAAGGAGGCAACCAAATCAAATTTGAGAAAATTCCACGATCAGAAAATTTTTTTCGAAAAAAAAAAAAAATCGTAATCACCTCGGTCATGGCGAGTTATTTTCCGTATTTCATTCCACAATCAACGTACAACATAGAAGAAATCATCTCTCTAACTATCCTGGTTCAAAAGTTGTATCGGAACATTTCACGTCGTAATATCTCGCCAAGTCCAGACCTCGGCGATAGGTAGTATCTGACACCGTCCGCTCGGGACTGACATCGACTTGGACTCGGGCTGATGATGGGGAGGCGTTTAAGGACGTGAACATTTTTCCTTATAAAAATTAAAGTCGACAATGAATATTGATTCTGATTACTGATTTACGCTTTAAAAACACATTAGAAGGCAACCAAATCGAATTTGAGGAAATTCCACGATCAGAAAATTTTTTTCGAAAAAAAAAAAAATCCGAAAAATATTTTTCGATTCCGATTACTGATTTACTCTTTTAGAACACATTAGGAGGCAACCAAATCAAATTTGAGAAAATTCCACAATCAGAAAATTTTTTTCGAAAAAAAAAAAAATTCGAGGACACCTCGGTCATGGCAAGTTATTTCCCACAATCCATTCCCCGATCCACGTACATCCCAGAAAAAATCATCTCTCTAACTATCCTGGTTCAAAAGTTGTATCGGAACATTTTCACGTCGAAAATATATCTCTAAGTCCAAACCGATGCACCACGTAAACTAGGGCAGACCGATGCACCACGTAATATCGGGCAGACCGATGCAGAACGTAAACTCGATCATACCGATGCTTCACGTAATCTCGATCTTACCGATGCACCACGTAAACAAGGGCAGACCGATGCAGAACGTAAAGTAGATCTTACCGATGCACCACGTAATCTCGATCTTACCGATGCACCACGTAATCTCCATCTTACCGATGCACCACGTGAACTCGATCTTACCGATGCACCACGTAATCTCAATCTTACCGATGCACCACGTGAACTGGATCTTACCGATGCAGAACGTGAATTGGATCTTACCGATGCACCACGTAAACTCGATCTTACCGATGCACCACGTAATCTCGATCTTACCGATGCACCACGTGAACTGGATCTTACCGATGCAGAACGTGAATTGGATCTTACCGATGCACCACGTAAACTCGATCTTACCGATGCACCACGTAATCTCAATCTTACCGATGCACCACGTGAACTGGATCTTACCGATGCAGAACGTGAATTGGATCTTACCGATGCACCACGTAAACTCGATCTTACCGATGCACCACGTAATCTCAATCTTACCGATGCACCACGTGAACTGGATCTTACCGATGCAGAACGTGAATTGGATCTTACCGATGCACCACGTAAACTCGATCTTACCGATGCACCACGTAATCTCGATCTTACCGATGCACCACGTGAACTGGATCTTACCGATGCAGAACGTGAATTGGATCTTACCGATGCACCACGTAAACTCGATCTTACCGATGCACCACGTAATCTCAATCTTACCGATGCATCACGTAATCTCGATCTTACCGATGCAGAACGTAAACTCGATCATACCGATGCACCACGTTATCTCGGCAGACCGATGCAGAACGTAAAAAAAAAGCTTACAGCACGCGGTGTTCCCAAGCGGTCACCCATCCAAGTACTAACCGCGCCCGACGCTGCTTGGCTTCAGTGTTCTGACGAGAACTGGCAATTTCAGCGTGGTATGGCCGTAAACAACAATATATAGCGATATTTTCTATGATATCTCACTTTTTGGGAGCGGAAAGGACGTGAACGTTTTTCCTTATAAAAAATGAAATAACTTTTGGATATTAATTCTGATTGTTGATTTAAGTTTTAAGAACACATTAGGACATATCTCAATGAAATTTGAGGGATTTCCGAAATCGAAAAATATTTTTCGAAAAAAAAAAAAAATCCCAGAAGACCTCGGTCATCTCAAGTTTATTTCCATATTCTATTACACAATCAACGTACATCACAAAAGGAACCATCTCTCTAACTATCACAGTTAAATTTTTGTATCGGAACATTTCACGTCGGAATATCTCGCTAAGTCCAGACCGGGGAGATCGGTCGCATTTGACACCGTCCGCTCCGGTCTAACATCGTCTTGGAGTCGGGGTAACGATGGAGAGGCGTTTAAGGACGTGAACATTTTTCCTTATAAAAATTAAAGTCGACAATGAATATTGATTCTGATTACTGATTTACTCTTTTAGTACACATTAGAAGGCAACGCAATCAGATTTGAGGAAATTTCAAGATCAGAAAATTTTTTTCGAAAAAAAAAAAAATTCAAGAACACCTGGGTCATGGCAAGTTATTTCCCACAATCCATTCCACAATCAACGTACAACATAGAAGAAATCATCTCTCTAACTATCCTGGTTCAAAAGTTGTATCGGAACATTTCACGTCGAAATACCTCGCCAAGTCCAGACCGGGGCGATAGGTAGTATCTGACACCGTCCGCTCGGGACTGACATCGACTTGGACTCGGGCTAATGATGGGGAGGCGTTTAAGGACGTGAACATTTTTCCTTATAAAAATTAAAGTCGACAATGAATATTGATTCTGATTACTGATTTACGCTTTAAAAACACATTAGAAGGCAACCAAATCAAATTTGAGGAAATTCCAAAATCAGAAAATTTTTTTTCAAAAAAAAAAAAATCCGAAAAATATTTTTCGATTCTGATTACTGATTTACTCTTTTAGAACACATTAGAAGGCAACGAAATCAAATTTGAGTGAAATCCAAAATCAGAAAATATTTTTCGAAAAAAAAAAAAAATTCGAGAACACCTCGGTCATGGCAAGTTATTTTCCACAATCCATTCCCCAATCAACGTACATCCCAGAAAAAATCATCTCTCTAACTATCCTGGTTCAAAAGTTGTATCGGAACATTTTCACGTCGAAAATATATCTCAGAGTCCAGACCGATGCAGAACGTAAACTCGATCATACCGATGCTTCACGTAATCTCGATCTTACCGATGCACAACGTAAACTAGATCACACCGATGCAGAACGTAAACTCGATCATACCGATGCACCACGTAAACTCAGGCAGACCGATGCAGAACGTGAACTCGATCTTACCGATGCACCACGTAATCTCGATCTTACCGATGCACCACGTAAACTCGGGCAGACCGATGCAGAACGTGAACTCGATCTTACCGATGCACCACGTAAACTAGGGCTGACCGATGCATCACGTAAACGACGATCGAGAGGCGCGAAAGGACGTGAACGTTTTTCATTATAAAAATTGAAATAAATGATAAATAATGATTCTGATTGTTGGTTATCATTTTTAATAAGCATTAGGAGGCAACCAAATGAAATTTGAGGAAATTCCGATAATAGAAAATTTTTTCGAAAAAAAAAAAAAATTCATGAAATCCTCGGTCATCGCAAAATATTTACCATATTCTGTTCGATAATCAACGTATATTTAAGAAGGAATCATATCTGTATCTATCTTGGTTCAAATTTTGTATCGGAACATTTTGACCAAAGTCCGAGCTTCGGCCGAAACAGACACCGCTGACCTGGCCTATCGATCGACCGAGAGTCGGGGATAGAGCGTAAGTGTTGTCTGGAGGGGAACCCTGTGCTCTCCTGACATATATAGGGAAGGTGGTCGCGTTGGGCGATGCAG
>NC_059508.1:36605095-36612595 GCF_914767665.1 Harmonia axyridis
AGCCGAAACCAACACACCTTGCCAGTACCCAAACGCCGAGGTCGGATTCGGGTCTACCACTTACCAACTGAATATCATCCTAAAAAGAACTCCAAACAGTCTAGGACAGGACCCATTCTCCACCCCTTCTATATATGTCAGGAGAACCCCGGATTCCCCTCCAGACACGATTTAGCAAACTTTTCCCGATCGATCCGACCCACCGAGGCCGTTTCGACCGTTCGCCGCGCCTACTAGAGCTGATTTCTTCGGACTCCGATCAGAAAATCCGCCGATGCATGTCGTTAACACCTTGTCCGCCTCGTCCGATCGATCGAGGCCGTTTCGACCGTTCGCCGCGCCTACTAGAGCTGATTTCTTCGGACTCCGATCAGAAAATCCGCCGATGCATGTCGTTAAACACCTAGTCCGCCTCGTCCGATCGATCTAGGCCGTCTCGAACCACCCATCGCGCATCGAAAGTCGCATCTCTCGAACTCCGATCCGGAAATCGGCCGATGCATCACGTTAACTATTTCTTATATATCTAATATAATATACATGGAGACGGTAAGAATTCTTTTAATCGAAGATATACATATACTTCTCATCAATATCCAAAAGCTTATCGAAAAATAAATTACTCAACTTTTACGTGAAGAATCGTTCACCCAAACCTTATCCCCTATATATGTCAGGAGAACCCAAGGTTCCCCTCCAGACACGATTTAGCAAACTTTTCCCGATCGATCCGACCCACCGAGGCCGTCTCGACCGTCCGCTGCGCCTACTAGGGCCGATTTCTTCGGACTCCGATCAGAAAATATACCGATGCATGTCGTTAACACCTAGTCCGCCTCGTCCGATCTATCTAAACAGTCTCGACGCACCCAACACTCTTTCAAAGTCGGATTACTCGGACTCAATCTGAAAATGGACCGATGCATGACGTCAACACTTAGCCCGCCTCGTCTGATCTATCTAAGCCATCTCGACCCACCCAACACGCCTTCCAAGTCGGATCACTCGGACTTCGATCTGAAAATCTCCGGACTCATTTTTATGAATATCCCCAGTCAGTAAGAACGTTATTTCGCCAATATATACCAACAATAAAACCATATTCCAATAGCTGAACCAAAAATATAATTCCCGATCCAAACGTTCTGCATCGCCCAACGCGACCACCTTCCCTATATATGTCAGGAGAGCACAGGGTTCCCCTCCAGACAACACTTACGCTCTATCCCCGACTCTCGGTCGATCGATAGGCCAGGTCAGCGGTGTCTGTTTCGGCCGAAGCTCGGACTTTGGTCAAAATGTTCCGATACAAAATTTGAACCAAGATAGATACAGATATGATTCCTTCTTAAATATACGTTGATTATCGAACAGAATATGGTAAATATTTTGCGATGACCGAGGATTTCATGAATTTTTTTTTTTTTTCGAAAAAATTTTCTATTATCGGAATTTCCTCAAATTTCATTTGGTTGCCTCCTAATGCTTATTAAAAATGATAACCAACAATCAGAATCATTATTTATCATTTATTTCAATTTTATAATGAAAAACGTTCACGTCCTTTCGCGCCTCTCGATCGTCGTTTACGTGATGCATCGGTCAGCCCTAGTTTACGTGGTGCATCGGTAAGATCGAGTTCACGTTCTGCATCGGTCTGCCCGAGTTTACGTGGTGCATCGGTAAGATCGAGATTACGTGGTGCATCGGTAAGATCGAGTTCACGTTCTGCATCGGTCTGCCTGAGTTTACGTGGTGCATCGGTATGATCGAGTTTACGTTCTGCATCGGTGTGATCTAGTTTACGTTGTGCATCGGTAAGATCGAGATTACGTGAAGCATCGGTATGATCGAGTTTACGTTCTGCATCGGTCTGGACTCTGAGATATATTTTCGACGTGAAAATGTTCCGATACAACTTTTGAACCAGGATAGTTAGAGAGATGATTTTTTCTGGGATGTACGTTGATTGGGGAATGGATTGTGGAAAATAACTTGCCATGACCGAGGTGTTCTCGAATTTTTTTTTTTTTTTCGAAAAATATTTTCTGATTTTGGATTTCACTCAAATTTGATTTCGTTGCCTTCTAATGTGTTCTAAAAGAGTAAATCAGTAATCAGAATCGAAAAATATTTTTCGGATTTTTTTTTTTTTTGAAAAAAAATTTTCTGATTTTGGAATTTCCTCAAATTTGATTTGGTTGCCTTCTAATGTGTTTTTAAAGCGTAAATCAGTAATCAGAATCAATATTCATTGTCGACTTTAATTTTTATAAGGAAAAATGTTCACGTCCTTAAACGCCTCCCCATCATTAGCCCGAGTCCAAGTCGATGTCAGTCCCGAGCGGACGGTGTCAGATACTACCTATCGCCCCGGTCTGGACTTGGCGAGGTATTTCGACGTGAAATGTTCCGATACAACTTTTGAACCAGGATAGTTAGAGAGATGATTTCTTCTATGTTGTACGTTGATTGTGGAATGGATTGTGGGAAATAACTTGCCATGACCCAGGTGTTCTTGAATTTTTTTTTTTTTCGAAAAAATTTTCTGATCTTGAAATTTCCTCAAATCTGATTGCGTTGCCTTCTAATGTGTACTAAAAGAGTAAATCAGTAATCAGAATCAATATTCATTGTCGACTTTAATTTTTATAAGGAAAAATGTTCACGTCCTTAAACGCCTCTCCATCGTTACCCCGACTCCAAGACGATGTTAGACCGGAGCGGACGGTGTCAAATGCGACCGATCTCCCCGGTCTGGACTTAGCGAGATATTCCGACGTGAAATGTTCCGATACAAAATTTAACTGTGATAGTTAGAGAGATGGTTCCTTTTGTGATGTACGTTGATTGTGTAATAGAATATGGAAATAAACTTGAGATGACCGAGGTCTTCTGGGATTTTTTTTTTTTTCGAAAAATATTTTTCGATTTCGGAAATCCCTCAAATTTCATTGAGATATGTCCTAATGTGTTCTTAAAACTTAAATCAACAATCAGAATTAATATCCAAAAGTTATTTCATTTTTTATAAGGAAAAACGTTCACGTCCTTTCCGCTCCCAAAAAGTGAGATATCATAGAAAATATCGCTATATTTGTTGTTTACGGCCATACCACGCTGAAATTGCCAGTTCTCGTCAGAACACTGAAGCCAAGCAGCGTCGGGCGCGGTTAGTACTTGGATGGGTGACCGCTTGGGAACACCGCGTGCTGTAAGCTTTTTTTTTACGTTCTGCATCGGTCTGCCGAGATAACGTGGTGCATCGGTATGATCGAGTTTACGTTCTGCATCGGTAAGATCGAGATTACGTGATGCATCGGTAAGATTGAGATTACGTGGTGCATCGGTAAGATCGAGTTTACGTGGTGCATCGGTAAGATCCAATTCACGTTCTGCATCGGTAAGATCCAGTTCACGTGGTGCATCGGTAAGATCGAGATTACGTGGTGCATCGGTAAGATCGAGTTTACGTGGTGCATCGGTAAGATCCAATTCACGTTCTGCATCGGTAAGATCCAGTTCACGTGGTGCATCGGTAAGATTGAGATTACGTGGTGCATCGGTAAGATCGAGTTTACGTGGTGCATCGGTAAGATCCAATTCACGTTCTGCATCGGTAAGATCCAGTTCACGTGGTGCATCGGTAAGATTGAGATTACGTGGTGCATCGGTAAGATCGAGTTTACGTGGTGCATCGGTAAGATCCAATTCACGTTCTGCATCGGTAAGATCCAGTTCACGTGGTGCATCGGTAAGATCGAGATTACGTGGTGCATCGGTAAGATCGAGTTTACGTGGTGCATCGGTAAGATCCAATTCACGTTCTGCATCGGTAAGATCCAGTTCACGTGGTGCATCGGTAAGATTGAGATTACGTGGTGCATCGGTAAGATCCAGTTCACGTGGTGCATCGGTAAGATGGAGATTACGTGGTGCATCGGTAAGATCGAGATTACGTGGTGCATCGGTAAGATCTACTTTACGTTCTGCATCGGTCTGCCCTTGTTTACGTGGTGCATCGGTAAGATCGAGATTACGTGAAGCATCGGTATGATCGAGTTTACGTTCTGCATCGGTCTGCCCGATATTACGTGGTGCATCGGTCTGCCTAGTTTACGTGGTGCATCGGTTTGGACTTAGAGATATATTTTCGACGTGAAAATGTTCCGATACAACTTTTGAACCAGGATAGTTAGAGAGATGATTTTTTCTGGGATGTACGTGGATCGGGGAATGGATTGTGGGAAATAACTTGCCATGACCGAGGTGTCCTCGAATTTTTTTTTTTTTTGAAAAAAATTTTCTGATTGTGGAATTTTCTCAAATTTGATTTGGTTGCCTCCTAATGTGTTCTAAAAGAGTAAATCAGTAATCGGAATCGAAAAATATTTTTCGGATTTTTTTTTTTTTCGAAAAAATTTTCTGATCGTGGAATTTCCTCAAATTCGATTTGGTTGCCTTCTAATGTGTTTTTAAAGCGTAAATCAGTAATCAGAATCAATATTCATTGTCGACTTTAATTTTTATAAGGAAAAATGTTCACGTCCTTAAACGCCTCCCCATCATCAGCCCGAGTCCAAGTCGATGTCAGTCCCGAGCGGACGGTGTCAGATACTACCTATCGCCGAGGTCTGGACTTGGCGAGATATTACGACGTGAAATGTTCCGATACAACTTTTGAACCAGGATAGTTAGAGAGATGATTTCTTCTATGTTGTACGTTGATTGTGGAATGAAATACGGAAAATAACTCGCCATGACCGAGGTGATTACGATTTTTTTTTTTTTTCGAAAAAAATTTTCTGATCGTGGAATTTTCTCAAATTTGATTTGGTTGCCTCCTTATATGTTCTAGTAGCGATAATCAACAATCAGAATCAAAATCCATGGTCGGGTTTGATTTTTATAAGGAAAAATGTTCACGTCCTTTTTTACAACCCCGACTCATTGACGATGTTAGAACCGAGCCGGCGGTGTCAGATACGACCGATCGCCCCGGTCCCGATCGTCATTTACGTTGTGCATCGGTCTGCCCGAGATTACGTGGTGCATCGGTATGATCGAGTTTACGTGGTGCATCGGTAAGATCCAATTCACGTTCTGCATCGGTAAGATCCAATTCACGTTCTGCATCGGTAAGATCCAGTTCACGTGGTGCATCGGTAAGATGGAGATTACGTGGTGCATCGGTAAGATCGAGATTACGTGGTGCATCGGTAAGATCTACTTTACGTTCTGCATCGGTCTGCCCTTGTTTACGTGGTGCATCGGTAAGATCGAGATTACGTGAAGCATCGGTATGATCGAGTTTACGTTCTGCATCGGTCTGCCCGATATTACGTGGTGCATCGGTCTGCCCTAGTTTACGTGGTGCATCGGTTTGGACTTAGAGATATATTTTCGACGTGAAAATGTTCCGATACAACTTTTGAACCAGGATAGTTAGAGAGATGATTTTTTCTGGGATGTACGTGGATCGGGGAATGGATTGTGGGAAATAACTTGCCATGACCGAGGTGTCCTCGAATTTTTTTTTTTTTCGAAAAAAATTTTCTGATTGTGGAATTTTCTCAAATTTGATTTGGTTGCCTCCTAATGTGTTCTAAAAGAGTAAATCAGTAATCGGAATCGAAAAATATTTTTCGGATTTTTTTTTTTTTTCGAAAAAAATTTTCTGATCGTGGAATTTCCTCAAATTCGATTTGGTTGCCTTCTAATGTGTTTTTAAAGCGTAAATCAGTAATCAGAATCAATATTCATTGTCGACTTTAATTTTTATAAGGAAAAATGTTCACGTCCTTAAACGCCTCCCCATCATCAGCCCGAGTCCAAGTCGATGTCAGTCCCGAGCGGACGGTGTCAGATACTACCTATCGCCGAGGTCTGGACTTGGCGAGATATTACGACGTGAAATGTTCCGATACAACTTTTGAACCAGGATAGTTAGAGAGATGATTTCTTCTATGTTGTACGTTGATTGTGGAATGAAATACGTAAAATAACTCGCCATGACCGAGGTGATTACGATTTTTTTTTTTTTTCGAAAAAAATTTTCTGATCGTGGAATTTTCTCAAATTTGATTTGGTTGCCTCCTTATATGTTCTAGTAGCGATAATCAACAATCAGAATCAAAATCCATGGTCGGGTTTGATTTTTATAAGGAAAAATGTTCACGTCCTTTTTTACAACCCCGACTCATTGACGATGTTAGAACCGAGCCGGCGGTGTCAGATACGACCGATCGCCCCGGTCCCGATCGTCATTTACGTTGTGCATCGGTCTGCCCGAGATTACGTGGTGCATCGGTCTGGACTTAGAGATATATTTTCGACGTGAAAATGTTCCGATACAACTTTTGAACTAGGATAGTTAGAGAGATGATTTTTTCTGGGATGTACGTTGATTGGGGAATGGATTGTGGGAAATAACTTGCCATGACCGAGGTGTTCTCGAATTTTTTTTTTTTTTTCGAAAAAAATTTTCTGATTGTGGAATTTTCTCAAATTTGATTTGGTTGCCTCCTAATGTGTTCTAATAGCGATAATCAACAATCAGAATCAAAATCCATGGTCGGGTTTGATTTTTATAAGGAATAATGTTCACGTCCTTTTTCGCCTATGTTCTTTTTCGACGTGAAAAGTTCCGATACAACTTTTGAACCAGGATAGTTAGAGAGATGATTTTTTCTGGGATGTATGTTGATTGACGTACGAAACTTGGAAAAAAAATAGAAAAGACCGAGGTACTCTAGAAAAAAAATTTATTGAAAATATTTTTTTGATTTCGGAATTAATTCGAAATTCATTCAGATGTCTTCTATCAATATCGCGAAAGAAAAATCAATAATCAGAATCGATATTCATCTAAGATTATTTCCTTTTGGATTGTGTTAACATTCGGTACGATCTTGTCTACGTGATGCATCGGTTTGTTTCTCGGCTCTTGTGAGCAAGTTGGACACTCGAGACGGCCTCCATCGATCGGATTAGGCGGGCTTTAATGTTAACGTGCTGCATCGGTGTGATCTTGTTTACGTCATGCATCGGTATAGCTTTAAATCGCGCCGTAAAGTCGTTCACGTCATGCATCGGTATCTTAAATCGCGCCGAAAAGTCGTTCACGTCATGCATCGGTATCTTAAATCGCGCCGTAAAGTCGTTCACGTCATGCATCGGTATCTTAAATCGAGCCGAAAAGTCGTTCACGTCATGCATCGGTGGCACAAAAAAAAGACGCCGATGCATGACGTGAGCCGACTTTTCGGCGCGATTTAAGATACCGATGCATGACGTGAACGACTTTACGGCGCGATTTAAGATACCGATGCATGACGTGAACCGACTTTTCGGCATGAAGTCAGCTAAAATTATCGTGTGCATCTTGGGTCGGTCCACGTACCGTAGATCAGAGAGGGACGACGTACATACATCGGATACATTTGTATCCAACAAGTTACGATCGTCGTCTGATCCAGCGGTAATCGGACCTACTCTCGT
>NC_059508.1:36622595-36630095 GCF_914767665.1 Harmonia axyridis
TCGAAAAATAAATTACTCAACTTTTACGTGAAGAATCGTTCACCCAAACCTTATCCCCTATATATGTCAGGAGAACCCAAGGTTCCCCTCCAGACACGATTTAGCAAACTTTTCCCGATCGATCCGACCCACCGAGGCCGTCTCGACCGTCCGCTGCGCCTACTAGGGCCGATTTCTTCGGACTCCGATCAGAAAATATACCGATGCATGTCGTTAACACCTAGTCCGCCTCGTCCGATCTATCTAAACAGTCTCGACGCACCCAACACTCTTTCAAAGTCGGATTACTCGGACTCAATCTGAAAATGGACCGATGCATGACGTCAACACTTAGCCCGCCTCGTCTGATCTATCTAAGCCATCTCGACCCACCCAACACGCCTTCCAAGTCGGATCACTCGGACTTCGATCTGAAAATCTCCGGACTCATTTTTATGAATATCCCCAGTCAGTAAGAACGTTATTTCGCCAATATATACCAACAATAAACCATATTCCAATAGCTGAACCAAAAATATAATTCCCGATCCAAACGTTCTGCATCGCCCAACGCGACCACCTTCCCTATATATGTCAGGAGAGCACAGGGTTCCCCTCCAGACAACACTTACGCTCTATCCCCGACTCTCGGTCGATCGATAGGCCAGGTCAGCGGTGTCTGTTTCGGCCGAAGCTCGGACTTTGGTCAAAATGTTCCGATACAAAATTTGAACCAAGATAGATACAGATATGATTCCTTCTTAAATATACGTTGATTATCGAACAGAATATGGTAAATATTTTGCGATGACCGAGGATTTCATGAATTTTTTTTTTTTTTCGAAAAAATTTTCTATTATCGGAATTTCCTCAAATTTCATTTGGTTGCCTCCTAATGCTTATTAAAAATGATAACCAACAATCAGAATCATTATTTATCATTTATTTCAATTTTTATAATGAAAAACGTTCACGTCCTTTCGCGCCTCTCGATCGTCGTTTACGTGATGCATCGGTCAGCCCTAGTTTACGTGGTGCATCGGTAAGATCGAGTTCACGTTCTGCATCGGTCTGCCCGAGTTTACGTGGTGCATCGGTAAGATCGAGATTACGTGGTGCATCGGTAAGATCGAGTTCACGTTCTGCATCGGTCTGCCTGAGTTTACGTGGTGCATCGGTATGATCGAGTTTACGTTCTGCATCGGTGTGATCTAGTTTACGTTGTGCATCGGTAAGATCGAGATTACGTGAAGCATCGGTATGATCGAGTTTACGTTCTGCATCGGTCTGGACTCTGAGATATATTTTCGACGTGAAAATGTTCCGATACAACTTTTGAACCAGGATAGTTAGAGAGATGATTTTTTCTGGGATGTACGTTGATTGGGGAATGGATTGTGGAAAATAACTTGCCATGACCGAGGTGTTCTCGAATTTTTTTTTTTTTTCGAAAAATATTTTCTGATTTTGGATTTCACTCAAATTTGATTTCGTTGCCTTCTAATGTGTTCTAAAAGAGTAAATCAGTAATCAGAATCGAAAAATATTTTTCGGATTTTTTTTTTTTTGAAAAAAAATTTTCTGATTTTGGAATTTCCTCAAATTTGATTTGGTTGCCTTCTAATGTGTTTTTAAAGCGTAAATCAGTAATCAGAATCAATATTCATTGTCGACTTTAATTTTTATAAGGAAAAATGTTCACGTCCTTAAACGCCTCCCCATCATTAGCCCGAGTCCAAGTCGATGTCAGTCCCGAGCGGACGGTGTCAGATACTACCTATCGCCCCGGTCTGGACTTGGCGAGGTATTTCGACGTGAAATGTTCCGATACAACTTTTGAACCAGGATAGTTAGAGAGATGATTTCTTCTATGTTGTACGTTGATTGTGGAATGGATTGTGGGAAATAACTTGCCATGACCCAGGTGTTCTTGAATTTTTTTTTTTTTCGAAAAAAATTTTCTGATCTTGAAATTTCCTCAAATCTGATTGCGTTGCCTTCTAATGTGTACTAAAAGAGTAAATCAGTAATCAGAATCAATATTCATTGTCGACTTTAATTTTTATAAGGAAAAATGTTCACGTCCTTAAACGCCTCTCCATCGTTACCCCGACTCCAAGACGATGTTAGACCGGAGCGGACGGTGTCAAATGCGACCGATCTCCCCGGTCTGGACTTAGCGAGATATTCCGACGTGAAATGTTCCGATACAAAAATTTAACTGTGATAGTTAGAGAGATGGTTCCTTTTGTGATGTACGTTGATTGTGTAATAGAATATGGAAATAAACTTGAGATGACCGAGGTCTTCTGGGATTTTTTTTTTTTTTTTTTTTCGAAAAATATTTTTCGATTTCGGAAATCCCTCAAATTTCATTGAGATATGTCCTAATGTGTTCTTAAAACTTAAATCAACAATCAGAATTAATATCCAAAAGTTATTTCATTTTTTATAAGGAAAAACGTTCACGTCCTTTCCGCTCCCAAAAAGTGAGATATCATAGAAAATATCGCTATATTTGTTGTTTACGGCCATACCACGCTGAAATTGCCAGTTCTCGTCAGAACACTGAAGCCTCCACCATTTTGCCTACCATCAACTGCACAATAGAGAACGCTAGCGTCCAGATTGATGGCAACTTAATCATAACGGCGGTGTATAATAGCCCCAGTCGCAAATTCAGTACCAACTGCCTAAGATTCCTATTTTCTAGGAAAAATAAAGTAATAGTTCTAGGCGATCTAAATGCTAAACACGAAGAATGGAACTGCAACTGCAGAAACACCAATGGAAATCGTCTATTCAGTTTCCTTGAAGCTAATGATGACGTAATTTTGAACATCCCTAACGGACACACTCATTTTCCAGACAATGGAAAAGCTCCGAGTACTATCGATTTAATACTCACTAAGAATATTAACTTGAATAGTATCCCGGACGCGAGTTGTCAATTAGGGTCCGATCATAATCCAGTGATCTTCTCGGTCAATTATAGCAGCGAAAGAAACCCAACAAAATTAGTGTACGACTATTCGAACGCTGATTGGGCAAAATTTCGTACAATATTAGATAGTAAAATAACTATCAACAATAAAATCGAAACTGCTTCCGACATCGAACGGGAAATTGAAAAGTTTACGAAGGCCCTCAAGTACGCCCGCGATAAAACAATTTCCAAAAAACCGAGAGCTGAAGTAGCAGAAAAACTACCAGCCCATATTATCGACTTGATCAAGTTCAGGAATAAAATCAGAAAAAGGTGGCAATCCCACCAAAGACAAGTCGATAAAACACTCTTAAACTCATACACCCGCGAAATCCGAAACCACATAAAAATTTTCCAGAACGAAAGATGGGAACAGAAAATCTCCAGGCTAAATTCTAATAACAAAGATCTCTGGAAAACAGTCAAATCCAGTATTCAAAAATTCTCCCAAGTTCCCATCTTGGTCCAAAATTCCGCGAATTACATCACCGATAAAGAAAAAGCGGACGTACTTGCGGAAAACTTCGAAACCGCTCACCACATATCCCAGACCGATAGTCCAGAACAAGCAGACATACGGAAAAGAGTGGAAGACTTTATAAATTCGAACCGCTTCGTAAAACCCGAAAATCACCTATTAACAAATCCATCGGAAATACGGGACGAAATTAAAAAGCTTCCACTAAACAAAGCGCCAGGAAAGGACGAAGTGGACAATAGACTGATCCGGAACCTATCCAGAAAGGCCATAGTTCAACTGAACTACATCATAAACGCTGTATTCAAATTTCAACACTGGCCTAGCTGTTGGAAAACAGCAGTAGTAACCCCTATCCCCAAAGCCGGGAAAGTCACAACTTCTCCCGGCAACTACCGTCCGATCAGTCTACTGTCTAACCTCAGCAAGCTGACCGAGAAAATCCTGTTAGGAAAAATAAAACAAGTTATGAAAAACAATAAAATTCGCGATGACCATCAATTTGGCTTCAAGGAAAAACACAGCTCGACACAGCAAATCTGCCGAATCGTAGTTGACGTAATAAATAGTTTCAATAATAAAAACCACACGGTCATGCTCCTCCTCGACATCGAAAAGGCGTTCGACAAAGTTTGGATAGAGGGGCTGACCTACAAATTAATAAAACTTAAATTCCCGAAATTCCTCATAAAGACCATTTACTCATATCTCAATAACAGAAAATTCATAGTACGCGTAGGGAATGAAACATCCGCGCCCAAAAATATAAAAGCAGGAATTGTGCAGGGATCAGTCCTTGGACCTAGATTATTCAATATCTACGTCCAGGATATCCCGAAACATAACAAAACAAAAATCGCCCTCTTCGCGGATGACACGGCCATATATGCCCACTCATCCAGCGCTGAAGACGCCAATCGCGAGCTGAAAAACCATCTCGAAGTACTTATCAATTACTTCGACAGATGGAAAATAAAACTGAATGAGACCAAAGCAGAGCAGATCGTGTTTAGCAGAAGACGGAATGAAAAAGTAATCTTAGACAAATTAAAAATCAATAATACGGAAATTGTTCCAAAAAGCTCCGTTAAGTACCTGGGCATTGAATTGGACGAAAGGCTAAATTTCCACCGCCATATCAAAGCACAAATCCATAAAGGATACGCCATCAAAAAGATACTGCATCCTCTATTGTGCAGTAAAAGTATGCTGAATGAAAAAAACAAATTGCTCATTTACAAAACATACATCCGGCCAGTAGTCACATACGCTGCGCCGGCATTTTGTCACCTTAGGCCCTTTCCAATAAGGCCCATTCAAAACCTTCAAAACAAAATCCTAAGATTGGCCTTGAGCAAGCCGTATTACACTAGGATATCCAAACTACATGAACTCGCGGATATTCCAACCATCCGCGAGTACCTAAACAAAGTATCTAGCGATTTCTACGAATTCCAGTGTAAATCCAACGCACTGACAAGACAAATTACGAAAACGCGACTCCACGCATCCCCTCACCCCCTCCCGTACCAATTCCTTCCCATATTCCTTAAACCTCCCTAAAAACCTACCCCAAACACCCAAAAACCCCTATGAAAACCGCCATCTTCCAAGACCGGCCATGTCACATACCGACATTTTGAAAAATATGTCTTGACGACGAATCACAACGAAAGGTAGCGGCAGCCAATGCGAATGGCGTATCCATCGCCCTGTTATCGTAACAACCAATCGGTCCTACGGGTACTAGACCCAACAGCGACACGAACGGTGCTACGAGAAATGGGGACTGGCCACGACTAGCAAATGGCGGCCGTTAGCTGAATTGAGAATCGCCGTTTAGCATAACGGGAACCCCTTCCCAGACATGTATATAAAATTGTATATAAAAATTTGTAAATGATAAAACTGTACATAACTGTATATATATCCCCAACCCACCCCCCATCCCTCCCCAAATTACTTATATCAGGTTTTTTATTCCTAAATTTTTCCTGAAAATCCCCTATTATAATAAAATAAATAAATATACGATATCAAACAAAAATTCCCAAACACCCTGAAATTACTTAAAAATTTTTTATTATATGTATATGAAATGTAACTGATAATACCAGAATTATCTGGTAGGAACTGTATATAAACCCTTATTGTTGATTAACATGGCCTATATAGGCACATATCTGTAACTATCACAAAGACAAATAAAGACCATTTGAAATTGAAATTGAAATTGAACACTGAAGCCAAGCAGCGTCGGGCGCGGTTAGTACTTGGATGGGTGACCGCTTGGGAACACCGCGTGCTGTAAGCTTTTTTTTTACGTTCTGCATCGGTCTGCCGAGATAACGTGGTGCATCGGTATGATCGAGTTTACGTTCTGCATCGGTAAGATCGAGATTACGTGAAGCATCGGTATGATCGAGTTTACGTTCTGCATCGGTCTGCCCGATATTACGTGGTGCATCGGTCTGCCCTAGTTTACGTGGTGCATCGGTTTGGACTTAGAGATATATTTTCGACGTGAAAATGTTCCGATACAACTTTTGAACCAGGATAGTTAGAGAGATGATTTTTTCTGGGATGTACGTGGATCGGGGAATGGATTGTGGGAAATAACTTGCCATGACCGAGGTGTCCTCGAATTTTTTTTTTTTTCGAAAAAAATTTTCTGATTGTGGAATTTTCTCAAATTTGATTTGGTTGCCTCCTAATGTGTTCTAAAAGAGTAAATCAGTAATCGGAATCGAAAAATATTTTTCGGATTTTTTTTTTTTTCGAAAAAAATTTTCTGATCGTGGAATTTCCTCAAATTCGATTTGGTTGCCTTCTAATGTGTTTTTAAAGCGTAAATCAGTAATCAGAATCAATATTCATTGTCGACTTTAATTTTTATAAGGAAAAATGTTCACGTCCTTAAACGCCTCCCCATCATCAGCCCGAGTCCAAGTCGATGTCAGTCCCGAGCGGACGGTGTCAGATACTACCTATCGCCGAGGTCTGGACTTGGCGAGATATTACGACGTGAAATGTTCCGATACAACTTTTGAACCAGGATAGTTAGAGAGATGATTTCTTCTATGTTGTACGTTGATTGTGGAATGAAATACGGAAAATAACTCGCCATGACCGAGGTGATTACGATTTTTTTTTTTTTTCGAAAAAAATTTTCTGATCGTGGAATTTTCTCAAATTTGATTTGGTTGCCTCCTTATATGTTCTAGTAGCGATAATCAACAATCAGAATCAAAATCCATGGTCGGGTTTGATTTTTATAAGGAAAAATGTTCACGTCCTTTTTTACAACCCCGACTCATTGACGATGTTAGAACCGAGCCGGCGGTGTCAGATACGACCGATCGCCCCGGTCCCGATCGTCATTTACGTTGTGCATCGGTCTGCCCGAGATTACGTGGTGCATCGGTCTGGACTTAGAGATATATTTTCGACGTGAAAATGTTCCGATACAACTTTTGAACTAGGATAGTTAGAGAGATGATTTTTTCTGGGATGTACGTTGATTGGGGAATGGATTGTGGGAAATAACTTGCCATGACCGAGGTGTTCTCGAATTTTTTTTTTTTTTTCGAAAAAAATTTTCTGATTGTGGAATTTTCTCAAATTTGATTTGGTTGCCTCCTAATGTGTTCTAATAGCGATAATCAACAATCAGAATCAAAATCCATGGTCGGGTTTGATTTTTATAAGGAATAATGTTCACGTCCTTTTTCGCCTATGTTCTTTTTCGACGTGAAAAGTTCCGATACAACTTTTGAACCAGGATAGTTAGAGAGATGATTTTTTCTGGGATGTATGTTGATTGACGTACGAAACTTGGAAAAAAAATAGAAAAGACCGAGGTACTCTAGAAAAAAAATTTATTGAAAATATTTTTTTGATTTCGGAATTAATTCGAAATTCATTCAGATGTCTTCTATCAATATCGCGAAAGAAAAATCAATAATCAGAATCGATATTCATCTAAGATTATTTCCTTTTGGATTGTGTTAACATTCGGTACGATCTTGTCTACGTGATGCATCGGTTTGTTTCTCGG
>NC_059508.1:36640095-36643972 GCF_914767665.1 Harmonia axyridis
CGGGTCTACCACTTACCAACTGAATATCATCCTAAAAAGAACTCCAAACAGTCTAGGACAGGACCCATTCTCCACCCCTTCTATATATGTCAGGAGAACCCCGGATTCCCCTCCAGACACGATTTAGCAAACTTTTCCCGATCGATCCGACCCACCGAGGCCGTTTCGACCGTTCGCCGCGCCTACTAGAGCTGATTTCTTCGGACTCCGATCAGAAAATCCGCCGATGCATGTCGTTAACACCTAGTCCGCCTCGTCCGATCGATCGAGGCCGTTTCGACCGTTCGCCGCGCCTACTAGAGCTGATTTCTTCGGACTCCGATCAGAAAATCCGCCGATGCATGTCGTTAACACCTAGTCCGCCTCGTCCGATCGATCTAGGCCGTCTCGAACCACCCATCGCGCATCGAAAGTCGCATCTCTCGAACTCCGATCCGGAAATCGGCCGATGCATCACGTTAACTATTTCTTATATATCTAATATAATATACATGGAGACGGTAAGAATTCTTTTAATCGAAGATATACATATACTTCTCATCAATATCCAAAAGCTTATCGAAAAATAAATTACTCAACTTTTACGTGAAGAATCGTTCACCCAAACCTTATCCCCTATATATGTCAGGAGAACCCAAGGTTCCCCTCCAGACACGATTTAGCAAACTTTTCCCGATCGATCCGACCCACCGAGGCCGTCTCGACCGTCCGCTGCGCCTACTAGGGCCGATTTCTTCGGACTCCGATCAGAAAATATACCGATGCATGTCGTTAACACCTAGTCCGCCTCGTCCGATCTATCTAAACAGTCTCGACGCACCCAACACTCTTTCAAAGTCGGATTACTCGGACTCAATCTGAAAATGGACCGATGCATGACGTCAACACTTAGCCCGCCTCGTCTGATCTATCTAAGCCATCTCGACCCACCCAACACGCCTTCCAAGTCGGATCACTCGGACTTCGATCTGAAAATCTCCGGACTCATTTTTATGAATATCCCCAGTCAGTAAGAACGTTATTTCGCCAATATATACCAACAATAAACCATATTCCAATAGCTGAACCAAAAATATAATTCCCGATCCAAACGTTCTGCATCGCCCAACGCGACCACCTTCCCTATATATGTCAGGAGAGCACAGGGTTCCCCTCCAGACAACACTTACGCTCTATCCCCGACTCTCGGTCGATCGATAGGCCAGGTCAGCGGTGTCTGTTTCGGCCGAAGCTCGGACTTTGGTCAAAATGTTCCGATACAAAATTTGAACCAAGATAGATACAGATATGATTCCTTCTTAAATATACGTTGATTATCGAACAGAATATGGTAAATATTTTGCGATGACCGAGGATTTCATGAATTTTTTTTTTTTTTCGAAAAAATTTTCTATTATCGGAATTTCCTCAAATTTCATTTGGTTGCCTCCTAATGCTTATTAAAAATGATAACCAACAATCAGAATCATTATTTATCATTTATTTCAATTTTTATAATGAAAAACGTTCACGTCCTTTCGCGCCTCTCGATCGTCGTTTACGTGATGCATCGGTCAGCCCTAGTTTACGTGGTGCATCGGTAAGATCGAGTTCACGTTCTGCATCGGTCTGCCCGAGTTTACGTGGTGCATCGGTAAGATCGAGATTACGTGGTGCATCGGTAAGATCGAGTTCACGTTCTGCATCGGTCTGCCTGAGTTTACGTGGTGCATCGGTATGATCGAGTTTACGTTCTGCATCGGTGTGATCTAGTTTACGTTGTGCATCGGTAAGATCGAGATTACGTGAAGCATCGGTATGATCGAGTTTACGTTCTGCATCGGTCTGGACTCTGAGATATATTTTCGACGTGAAAATGTTCCGATACAACTTTTGAACCAGGATAGTTAGAGAGATGATTTTTTCTGGGATGTACGTTGATTGGGGAATGGATTGTGGAAAATAACTTGCCATGACCGAGGTGTTCTCGAATTTTTTTTTTTTTTCGAAAAATATTTTCTGATTTTGGATTTCACTCAAATTTGATTTCGTTGCCTTCTAATGTGTTCTAAAAGAGTAAATCAGTAATCAGAATCGAAAAATATTTTTCGGATTTTTTTTTTTTTGAAAAAAAATTTTCTGATTTTGGAATTTCCTCAAATTTGATTTGGTTGCCTTCTAATGTGTTTTTAAAGCGTAAATCAGTAATCAGAATCAATATTCATTGTCGACTTTAATTTTTATAAGGAAAAATGTTCACGTCCTTAAACGCCTCCCCATCATTAGCCCGAGTCCAAGTCGATGTCAGTCCCGAGCGGACGGTGTCAGATACTACCTATCGCCCCGGTCTGGACTTGGCGAGGTATTTCGACGTGAAATGTTCCGATACAACTTTTGAACCAGGATAGTTAGAGAGATGATTTCTTCTATGTTGTACGTTGATTGTGGAATGGATTGTGGGAAATAACTTGCCATGACCCAGGTGTTCTTGAATTTTTTTTTTTTTCGAAAAAAATTTTCTGATCTTGAAATTTCCTCAAATCTGATTGCGTTGCCTTCTAATGTGTACTAAAAGAGTAAATCAGTAATCAGAATCAATATTCATTGTCGACTTTAATTTTTATAAGGAAAAATGTTCACGTCCTTAAACGCCTCTCCATCGTTACCCCGACTCCAAGACGATGTTAGACCGGAGCGGACGGTGTCAAATGCGACCGATCTCCCCGGTCTGGACTTAGCGAGATATTCCGACGTGAAATGTTCCGATACAAAAATTTAACTGTGATAGTTAGAGAGATGGTTCCTTTTGTGATGTACGTTGATTGTGTAATAGAATATGGAAATAAACTTGAGATGACCGAGGTCTTCTGGGATTTTTTTTTTTTTTCGAAAAATATTTTTCGATTTCGGAAATCCCTCAAATTTCATTGAGATATGTCCTAATGTGTTCTTAAAACTTAAATCAACAATCAGAATTAATATCCAAAAGTTATTTCATTTTTTATAAGGAAAAACGTTCACGTCCTTTCCGCTCCCAAAAAGTGAGATATCATAGAAAATATCGCTATATTTGTTGTTTACGGCCATACCACGCTGAAATTGCCAGTTCTCGTCAGAACACTGAAGCCAAGCAGCGTCGGGCGCGGTTAGTACTTGGATGGGTGACCGCTTGGGAACACCGCGTGCTGTAAGCTTTTTTTTTACGTTCTGCATCGGTCTGCCGAGATAACGTGGTGCATCGGTATGATCGAGTTTACGTTCTGCATCGGTAAGATCGAGATTACGTGATGCATCGGTAAGATTGAGATTACGTGGTGCATCGGTAAGATCGAGTTTACGTGGTGCATCGGTAAGATCCAATTCACGTTCTGCATCGGTAAGATCCAGTTCACGTGGTGCATCGGTAAGATCGAGATTACGTGGTGCATCGGTAAGATCGAGTTTACGTGGTGCATCGGTAAGATCCAATTCACGTTCTGCATCGGTAAGATCCAGTTCACGTGGTGCATCGGTAAGATTGAGATTACGTGGTGCATCGGTAAGATCGAGTTTACGTGGTGCATCGGTAAGATCCAATTCACGTTCTGCATCGGTAAGATCCAGTTCACGTGGTGCATCGGTAAGATCGAGATTACGTGGTGCATCGGTAAGATCGAGTTTACGTGGTGCATCGGTAAGATCCAATTCACGTTCTGCATCGGTAAGATCCAGTTCACGTGGTGCATCGGTAAGATCGAGATTACGTGGTGCATCGGTAAGATCGAGTTTACGTGGTGCATCGGTAAGATCCAATTCACGTTCTGCATCGGTAAGATCCAGTTCACGTGGTGCATCGGTAAGATTGAGATTACGTGGTGCATCGGTAAGATCCAGTTCACGTGGTGCATCGGTAAGATGG
>NC_059508.1:36644172-36651672 GCF_914767665.1 Harmonia axyridis
TTCGCGGTAAACTTTGGGGGCGGCAGGGGCGGCGGTTTTGGCGTTCCTCGCCCTGCGGTTGCAGATGTTCACGTAAATCGCGCACTCGGTACTGTTTGCGGGGTGACTCCCGAAACAGTTCGCGCACTTTGCCGGCGTATTAATTGATTTTGGGCACTCGCGAGTCGCGTGATTTTCCGCGCACTTGAGGCAGTTTGGGGTCCTATGGCAGTTGGCCGTGGCATGTCCCCACATCTGGCAGTTGTGACATTGGATTACTTCCCTTTTTGTGTAGTACTTGTTCCACCGAACGGCTGTATAATTAATAACGCGGACTTCCTTCTGTATTTTCCGGAGCGTTATCGTATTTCCGGTGACGACCATGTACGCCGGTGATTTCGTTGCTTTTAGTTTGTGGATTTCCACAACCGGAATTCCTAGTTCCTGGAGTTCAGTTTTAATCTCTTCCAGGTCTGGATCAGAATCCAGTCCCCTCAGCGTAAAAGCATGGGTTTTTTCTTCCCTTGGGGTGTAAGTGTGGTATTTCACGTCGTTTTCATCAAAATATTTTTCTAGTTTCTTTCTGTCTTCTACCGTCTCGGTGTAGACGGTGGAGTTCATGGCACTGTATTTAATATAAAATTTGCCATTTATAACTTTCGTTATGTCGGCCACCGTTTTATTGTGTTTTTTGAAAACGCCGTTGACCACTATTGGCGGGGGTTTCCGTTGATTTTTTCTAATTTCATTGACTGCTGCATTGACTTCTACCTCATTTGGATTGAGGTAGTTAAATTTATTTTTGATTTCTACAGGGATTGTCTTTTTGTCCTTCCTTTTCCTGATAGATGTTGTTGGATGCGTGAAGTTTGGGTTTTCCACATCTCCAACTCGACTTCTCTTTTTGGCGACTCTCGGGGGGTCAGTTTCATTATCAGATGAATCTGAAGGGAGTTTCATTTCCTGGTCGTCCATCATTTTAATAAAGTTCTGATAAAATTTTTGAAATTCCTTTCAAAAAGGAATTCAAAAGCGGTCGGTTTCACGCGAAACTCGGCCGTTTCAGGGCCTTTCGGACCCGAGCAGGTAAAATTTCGTCACTCACTCAGTCTATTCTTGGCTCTGGAATGCGGCTTGGCGCCGTCTGGTCTAACACAACGGTCACTTTCACAGGTCAGTTTTAACGTTCACAAATTCCACAACTATCTCTACGGAGCGATTTTGGGTATAACCTCTCAGCACAGTGTTCTGACGAGAACTGGCAATTTCAGCGTGGTATGGCCGTAAACAACAAATATAGCGATATTTTCTATGATATCTCACTTTTTGGGAGCGGAAAGGACGTGAACGTTTTTCCTTATAAAAAATGAAATAACTTTTGGATATTAATTCTGATTGTTGATTTAAGTTTTAAGAACACATTAGGACATATCTCAATGAAATTTGAGGGATTTCCGAAATCGAAAAATATTTTTCGAAAAAAAAAAAAAATCCCAGAAGACCTCGGTCATCTCAAGTTTATTTCCATATTCTATTACACAATCAACGTACATCACAAAAGGAACCATCTCTCTAACTATCACAGTTAAATTTTTGTATCGGAACATTTCACGTCGGAATATCTCGCTAAGTCCAGACCGGGGAGATCGGTCGCATTTGACACCGTCCGCTCCGGTCTAACATCGTCTTGGAGTCGGGGTAACGATGGAGAGGCGTTTAAGGACGTGAACATTTTTCCTTATAAAAATTAAAGTCGACAATGAATATTGATTCTGATTACTGATTTACTCTTTTAGTACACATTAGAAGGCAACGCAATCAGATTTGAGGAAATTTCAAGATCAGAAAATTTTTTTCGAAAAAAAAAAAAATTCAAGAACACCTGGGTCATGGCAAGTTATTTCCCACAATCCATTCCACAATCAACGTACAACATAGAAGAAATCATCTCTCTAACTATCCTGGTTCAAAAGTTGTATCGGAACATTTCACGTCGAAATACCTCGCCAAGTCCAGACCGGGGCGATAGGTAGTATCTGACACCGTCCGCTCGGGACTGACATCGACTTGGACTCGGGCTAATGATGGGGAGGCGTTTAAGGACGTGAACATTTTTCCTTATAAAAATTAAAGTCGACAATGAATATTGATTCTGATTACTGATTTACGCTTTAAAAACACATTAGAAGGCAACCAAATCAAATTTGAGGAAATTCCAAAATCAGAAAATTTTTTTTCAAAAAAAAAAAAATCCGAAAAATATTTTTCGATTCTGATTACTGATTTACTCTTTTAGAACACATTAGAAGGCAACGAAATCAAATTTGAGTGAAATCCAAAATCAGAAAATATTTTTCGAAAAAAAAAAAAAATTCGAGAACACCTCGGTCATGGCAAGTTATTTTCCACAATCCATTCCCCAATCAACGTACATCCCAGAAAAAATCATCTCTCTAACTATCCTGGTTCAAAAGTTGTATCGGAACATTTTCACGTCGAAAATATATCTCAGAGTCCAGACCGATGCAGAACGTAAACTCGATCATACCGATGCTTCACGTAATCTCGATCTTACCGATGCACAACGTAAACTAGATCACACCGATGCAGAACGTAAACTCGATCATACCGATGCACCACGTAAACTCAGGCAGACCGATGCAGAACGTGAACTCGATCTTACCGATGCACCACGTAATCTCGATCTTACCGATGCACCACGTAAACTCGGGCAGACCGATGCAGAACGTGAACTCGATCTTACCGATGCACCACGTAAACTAGGGCTGACCGATGCATCACGTAAACGACGATCGAGAGGCGCGAAAGGACGTGAACGTTTTTCATTATAAAAATTGAAATAAATGATAAATAATGATTCTGATTGTTGGTTATCATTTTTAATAAGCATTAGGAGGCAACCAAATGAAATTTGAGGAAATTCCGATAATAGAAAATTTTTTCGAAAAAAAAAAAAAATTCATGAAATCCTCGGTCATCGCAAAATATTTACCATATTCTGTTCGATAATCAACGTATATTTAAGAAGGAATCATATCTGTATCTATCTTGGTTCAAATTTTGTATCGGAACATTTTGACCAAAGTCCGAGCTTCGGCCGAAACAGACACCGCTGACCTGGCCTATCGATCGACCGAGAGTCGGGGATAGAGCGTAAGTGTTGTCTGGAGGGGAACCCTGTGCTCTCCTGACATATATAGGGAAGGTGGTCGCGTTGGGCGATGCAGAACGTTTGGATCGGGAATTATATTTTTGGTTCAGCTATTGGAATATGGTTTATTGTTGGTATATATTGGCGAAATAACGTTCTTACTGACTGGGGATATTCATAAAAATGAGTCCGGAGATTTTCAGATCGAAGTCCGAGTGATCCGACTTGGAAGGCGTGTTGGGTGGGTCGAGATGGCTTAGATAGATCAGACGAGGCGGGCTAAGTGTTGACGTCATGCATCGGTCCATTTTCAGATTGAGTCCGAGTAATCCGACTTTGAAAGAGTGTTGGGTGCGTCGAGACTGTTTAGATAGATCGGACGAGGCGGACTAGGTGTTAACGACATGCATCGGTATATTTTCTGATCGGAGTCCGAAGAAATCGGCCCTAGTAGGCGCAGCGGACGGTCGAGACGGCCTCGGTGGGTCGGATCGATCGGGAAAAGTTTGCTAAATCGTGTCTGGAGGGGAACCTTGGGTTCTCCTGACATATATAGGGGATAAGGTTTGGGTGAACGATTCTTCACGTAAAAGTTGAGTAATTTATTTTTCGATAAGCTTTTGGATATTGATGAGAAGTATATGTATATCTTCGATTAAAAGAATTCTTACCGTCTCCATGTATATTATATTAGATATATAAGAAATAGTTAACGTGATGCATCGGCCGATTTCCGGATCGGAGTTCGAGAGATGCGACTTTCGATGCGCGATGGGTGGTTCGAGACGGCCTAGATCGATCGGACGAGGCGGACTAGGTGTTAACGACATGCATCGGCGGATTTTCTGATCGGAGTCCGAAGAAATCAGCTCTAGTAGGCGCGGCGAACGGTCGAAACGGCCTCGATCGATCGGACGAGGCGGACTAGGTGTTAACGACATGCATCGGCGGATTTTCTGATCGGAGTCCGAAGAAATCAGCTCTAGTAGGCGCGGCGAACGGTCGAAACGGCCTCGGTGGGTCGGATCGATCGGGAAAAGTTTGCTAAATCGTGTCTGGAGGGGAATCCGGGGTTCTCCTGACATATATCATAAGATGGCCGTTACGTGCAGCAAGTGTTTTAAAGCTATTAGTCGTTGTGACGAATCTATACCATGTTCTAATAATGGTGCCCACTTCTTTCATACACAGTGTGTTGATATAACCGTTGACAAACTGGAAACTATGAAGAAATCAGGAGCTATCAAATCTTGGTTGTGTGTTGAATGTTCATCATTGGACATAACCTCAAAGACAGAAAACATTGAGAAAAGTTTATCGGATGCGAGAAAACTCCCTATAGATGAAGCACTCGGCAGTATGGAAGATATAATTGCTAAGTCCTTCAGAAGTTTATTTTTACCTTTGTTCGAAAGTTTAAAATCTGAAATTTCTAATCTTCATGACGAAGTTTTGAGTCTAAGATCTGTCAATACCAAACTTCTGAAATATATTGAAGACTCCAATATCAAGGTTCCACCCTCATTTTCCGAAGTGATTAAATCAAGTGTGGATAGTAGCGTGAAACACAATAAAACTAAAAGAGATGATTCTAAAGTCAAAATTAATAAACAAACTCAACATATCAAACCGCCCTCGAAATCAAGGGAAACTACAATCCAAGTGGAGACGGATGTAGGTTCTTTTCCAAATGTGATCGAGTCAGCAGGTGAAAAGGAGAAAGAATTTATTCTTGTTAAAAACAAAAAATCCAGACGTAGTGACAGAACTATTGTTGGAAGTGGGAAAGCTGAAGAAATGTCTATTAAAGGTGTTCCAAAATATGGATACTTACACGTTTGTAAATTGGATCCTACACTGAAATCCGAAATGATTATAAAACATCTCAATAAAAAAGGTTTCACTGGTATTTTATGCGAGAAGTTGGAGTCCAAAAGACCTGGCGAGTACTCATCCTTCAAGATTACGGTTCCAGCTGATAAGTTCGAAGCATTAAAAAGTCCAGATCTATGGCCTGAAGGTAGTAGACTGAATCATTTTTTATTCCGTCTCAACAGAGGCAAAATACCGAATACAATACAAAATGCATAATTTTGCATCAAAATGTTCAATCTTTAAGAAATTGTTTACTTAGGTTAGAACAGTTTGTAAACAATCATAACGCATGCTTCGTAGCTGTCACAGAACATTGGCAGAGTTACTCTGAACTCGATGTACTCCATATGACAGGATATAAATTAGTATCTAAATACTGCAGAGCGATTGGAAGTCATGGTGGATGCGCAATTTATTGTAAAAATGAATTTGTCTGCAAGGAGCGCGCAGATCTTGTTGGGTGGAGTGTGCCTTATGTTTTTGAGTGTTCTGCTATTGAGGCTTCTATCCGTGAAGAAAATTATGTGATTTTGTCGATTTATAGACCAAATACTTATCCCAGGTGTGATATTGATTTATTCTTTGAAAGAATGAATTTAATTCTTCAAAAACTCACGTCTGAAAATAGTCAGTATATTATCACTGGTGATTTTAATATCAATATACTTTCTTGTAATTTAGAAACACAAAAATTCATTTCACTTCTGGAAGGTTATAATGCCAGTCTAACTATTTTTGAACCAACTCGTATAACACCAATTTCTTCGACCTGCATTGATAATGTAATCACAAATTTGAAAGACTACGAAACTGCTGTAATCCAATCTCATTTGTCTGACCACACCTCCCAACAATTTTCATTCACAATTCCAGATACTGCTTCTAAAATTAACTCAAAACAAATTCGATTGATCAATGAATTTACTATGCAAAAGTTCCTGGAATTGCTTTCTGCCGAAAATTGGAACGATCACTCAATTATTCAAAACAATATTAATGTGGATTATCTTTGGGATAGATTTTTCGAAAGATATGTATCTATATTCGATAGAGCTTTTCCCCTTGTTAACATCAAAGTTAAGAATTTCCACAAAAGATATGTTGATAGATCTCCAGAGATAATGAATATCAAACACCGACTAGACTATCTATACACAGTGTCTCTGTTTCGCCAAGAATATTCAGGTCTATATAGAGAAACTAAGAAATTGTATGACAAAAGCCTCAAAATTAATAAGACTAAATTTATCAGAGATCAAATAATAAATTCAAGAAATAAAAATAAAACAGTTTGGAATCTAATCAACCAAATAACTGGCCGCAAAACTAAAAGTAATGGACATATAACATCTGACAATCCTCAACATCTTTCTGAATCATTCAACAAATATTTCATAGATATATCTAAGACGTTGAAAACTCGGAGTTCCACTAATTTCACTTCTGTTTCAGAAATTCGTCCGATTAGTAAAAACTTACGATCCTTTTATCTGTTCGAAATTTCTGCAGAAGAGGTTATCAAAACTGTTAGTAAAATGGAAAATAAAAGCTCCTTTGGCTATGACGGAATACCGATGACTGTCATAAAAAAATCCATCAGGATCATCGCGGAGCCCTTAGCTCATATAATTTACATGGCGTTTAAAGAAGGTGTGTTTCCACAATCTCTGAAAATAGCAGTGGTGAAGCCTTTTTACAAGAAAGGAAACAGTGAAGACCTTGAAAATTATCGTCCGATAAGTTTGTTGACTTCTTTCTCCAAAGTATTTGAAAGAATACTAGTAGATAGACTTTTGAATTTTTTTCATAAGTCTCACATATTTTCGAAATATCAGCATGGGTTTTTGAGGACCAAGAGTACAGAAACTGCGATCTTTGAACTAACGCGCTCAATTCTCCAAGCCGTGGAGAGAGGTGGTGTCCCGGTGGGGCTGTTCATCGACTTTTCTAGAGCTTTCGACTGCGTGGTACATAATAATTTGCTTCGTAAGCTACAACAATATGGAATAAGAGACAAACAGTTAAATCTAATGAGGAGTTACTTAGAAAACCGGCGTCAAAGAGTGTCCATTGAGGTAAACGGAATTATCTACGAGTCATCTGATGAGCTGTTGGAGGTTGGTGTTCCCCAGGGAAGTATCATGGGGCCTCTCCTCTTTCTGATTTATATCAATGACTTGCCGGAGAACGTTATGACACATGAAAAAGTTCAACGGGATGTTCCTTCCATCGCACCAATCGTCGAAGAGTGCTACATGTACGCAGACGATACGAACCTACTGATCACCGCACCTAATATTGCTGAGAGTTACGAGGTGACCCGAAGATCTTTTTCCACAGTCTCAAATTGGTGTCTACAAAACCAACTCTACATAAATTCTGCTAAGACGCAGTGTGTGATTTTTGGTACATCGCATTCAAAAATCATAAAACCAGAAGTTATTGAACTTATGGGAAAGTCCATAAACGTATCT
>NC_059508.1:36661672-36674172 GCF_914767665.1 Harmonia axyridis
CCGGAAAGTCGACTTCACGTCGTGCATCGGTACAAAGTTATTCAAGGGGCAAAATAAATTCACGAGAGTAGGTCCGATTACCGCTGGATCAGACGACGATTGTAACTTGTTGGATACGAATGTATCCGATGTATGTACGTCGTCCCTCTCTGATCTGTAGTAAGTGGGCCTACCCAAGATGCACACGATAATTTTAGCTTAAACCATGCCGAAAAGTCGACTTCACGTCGTGCATCGGTACAAAATTATTCAAGGGGCAAAATAAATTCACGAGAGTAGGTCCGATTACCGCTGGATCAGACGACGATCGTAACTTGTTGGATACAAATGTATCCGATGTATGTACGTCGTCCCTCTCTGATCTACGGTACGTGGACCGACCCAAGATGCACACGATAATTTTAGCTGACTTCATGCCGAAAAGTCGGTTCACGTCATGCATCGGTATCTTAAATCGCGCCGTAAAGTCGTTCACGTCATGCATCGGTATCTTAAATCGCGCCGAAAAGTCGGCTCACGTCATGCATCGGCGTCTTTTTTTTGTGCCACCGATGCATGACGTGAACGACTTTTCGGCTCGATTTAAGATACCGATGCATGACGTGAACGACTTTACGGCGCGATTTAAGATACCGATGCATGACGTGAACGACTTTTCGGCGCGATTTAAGATACCGATGCATGACGTGAACGACTTTACGGCGCGATTTAAAGCTATACCGATGCATGACGTAAACAAGATCACACCGATGCAGCACGTTAACATTAAAGCCCGCCTAATCCGATCGATGGAGGCCGTCTCGAGTGTCCAACTTGCTCACAAGAGCCGAGAAACAAACCGATGCATCACGTAGACAAGATCGTACCGAATGTTAACACAATCCAAAAGGAAATAATCTTAGATGAATATCGATTCTGATTATTGATTTTTCTTTCGCGATATTGATAGAAGACATCTGAATGAATTTCGAATTAATTCCGAAATCAAAAAAATATTTTCAATAAATTTTTTTTCTAGAGTACCTCGGTCTTTTCTATTTTTTTTCCAAGTTTCGTACGTCAATCAACATACATCCCAGAAAAAATCATCTCTCTAACTATCCTGGTTCAAAAGTTGTATCGGAACTTTTCACGTCGAAAAAGAACATAGGCGAAAAAGGACGTGAACATTATTCCTTATAAAAATCAAACCCGACCATGGATTTTGATTCTGATTGTTGATTATCGCTATTAGAACACATTAGGAGGCAACCAAATCAAATTTGAGAAAATTCCACAATCAGAAAATTTTTTTCGAAAAAAAAAAAAAAATTCGAGAACACCTCGGTCATGGCAAGTTATTTCCCACAATCCATTCCCCAATCAACGTACATCCCAGAAAAAATCATCTCTCTAACTATCCTAGTTCAAAAGTTGTATCGGAACATTTTCACGTCGAAAATATATCTCTAAGTCCAGACCGATGCACCACGTAATCTCGGGCAGACCGATGCACAACGTAAATGACGATCGGGACCGGGGCGATCGGTCGTATCTGACACCGCCGGCTCGGTTCTAACATCGTCAATGAGTCGGGGTTGTAAAAAAGGACGTGAACATTTTTCCTTATAAAAATCAAACCCGACCATGGATTTTGATTCTGATTGTTGATTATCGCTACTAGAACATATAAGGAGGCAACCAAATCAAATTTGAGAAAATTCCACGATCAGAAAATTTTTTTCGAAAAAAAAAAAAAATCGTAATCACCTCGGTCATGGCGAGTTATTTTCCGTATTTCATTCCACAATCAACGTACAACATAGAAGAAATCATCTCTCTAACTATCCTGGTTCAAAAGTTGTATCGGAACATTTCACGTCGTAATATCTCGCCAAGTCCAGACCTCGGCGATAGGTAGTATCTGACACCGTCCGCTCGGGACTGACATCGACTTGGACTCGGGCTGATGATGGGGAGGCGTTTAAGGACGTGAACATTTTTCCTTATAAAAATTAAAGTCGACAATGAATATTGATTCTGATTACTGATTTACGCTTTAAAAACACATTAGAAGGCAACCAAATCGAATTTGAGGAAATTCCACGATCAGAAAATTTTTTTCGAAAAAAAAAAAAATCCGAAAAATATTTTTCGATTCCGATTACTGATTTACTCTTTTAGAACACATTAGGAGGCAACCAAATCAAATTTGAGAAAATTCCACAATCAGAAAATTTTTTTCGAAAAAAAAAAAAATTCGAGGACACCTCGGTCATGGCAAGTTATTTCCCACAATCCATTCCCCGATCCACGTACATCCCAGAAAAAATCATCTCTCTAACTATCCTGGTTCAAAAGTTGTATCGGAACATTTTCACGTCGAAAATATATCTCTAAGTCCAAACCGATGCACCACGTAAACTAGGGCAGACCGATGCACCACGTAATATCGGGCAGACCGATGCAGAACGTAAACTCGATCATACCGATGCTTCACGTAATCTCGATCTTACCGATGCACCACGTAAACAAGGGCAGACCGATGCAGAACGTAAAGTAGATCTTACCGATGCACCACGTAATCTCGATCTTACCGATGCACCACGTAATCTCCATCTTACCGATGCACCACGTGAACTGGATCTTACCGATGCAGAACGTGAATTGGATCTTACCGATGCAGAACGTGAATTGGATCTTACCGATGCACCACGTAAACTCGATCATACCGATGCACCACGTAATCTCGGGCAGACCGATGCACAACGTAAATGACGATCGGGACCGGGGCGATCGGTCGTATCTGACACCGCCGGCTCGGTTCTAACATCGTCAATGAGTCGGGGTTGTAAAAAAGGACGTGAACATTTTTCCTTATAAAAATCAAACCCGACCATGGATTTTGATTCTGATTGTTGATTATCGCTACTAGAACATATAAGGAGGCAACCAAATCAAATTTGAGAAAATTCCACGATCAGAAAATTTTTTTCGAAAAAAAAAAAAAATCGTAATCACCTCGGTCATGGCGAGTTATTTTCCGTATTTCATTCCACAATCAACGTACAACATAGAAGAAATCATCTCTCTAACTATCCTGGTTCAAAAGTTGTATCGGAACATTTCACGTCGTAATATCTCGCCAAGTCCAGACCTCGGCGATAGGTAGTATCTGACACCGTCCGCTCGGGACTGACATCGACTTGGACTCGGGCTGATGATGGGGAGGCGTTTAAGGACGTGAACATTTTTCCTTATAAAAATTAAAGTCGACAATGAATATTGATTCTGATTACTGATTTACGCTTTAAAAACACATTAGAAGGCAACCAAATCGAATTTGAGGAAATTCCACGATCAGAAAATTTTTTTCGAAAAAAAAAAAAATCCGAAAAATATTTTTCGATTCCGATTACTGATTTACTCTTTTAGAACACATTAGGAGGCAACCAAATCAAATTTGAGAAAATTCCACAATCAGAAAATTTTTTTCGAAAAAAAAAAAAATTCGAGGACACCTCGGTCATGGCAAGTTATTTCCCACAATCCATTCCCCGATCCACGTACATCCCAGAAAAAATCATCTCTCTAACTATCCTGGTTCAAAAGTTGTATCGGAACATTTTCACGTCGAAAATATATCTCTAAGTCCAAACCGATGCACCACGTAAACTAGGGCAGACCGATGCACCACGTAATATCGGGCAGACCGATGCAGAACGTAAACTCGATCATACCGATGCTTCACGTAATCTCGATCTTACCGATGCACCACGTAAACAAGGGCAGACCGATGCAGAACGTAAAGTAGATCTTACCGATGCACCACGTAATCTCGATCTTACCGATGCACCACGTAATCTCCATCTTACCGATGCACCACGTGAACTGGATCTTACCGATGCACCACGTAATCTCAATCTTACCGATGCACCACGTGAACTGGATCTTACCGATGCAGAACGTGAATTGGATCTTACCGATGCACCACGTAAACTCGATCTTACCGATGCACCACGTAATCTCGATCTTACCGATGCACCACGTGAACTGGATCTTACCGATGCAGAACGTGAATTGGATCTTACCGATGCACCACGTAAACTCGATCTTACCGATGCACCACGTAATCTCAATCTTACCGATGCACCACGTGAACTGGATCTTACCGATGCAGAACGTGAATTGGATCTTACCGATGCACCACGTAAACTCGATCTTACCGATGCACCACGTAATCTCAATCTTACCGATGCACCACGTGAACTGGATCTTACCGATGCAGAACGTGAATTGGATCTTACCGATGCACCACGTAAACTCGATCTTACCGATGCACCACGTAATCTCGATCTTACCGATGCACCACGTGAACTGGATCTTACCGATGCAGAACGTGAATTGGATCTTACCGATGCACCACGTAAACTCGATCTTACCGATGCACCACGTAATCTCAATCTTACCGATGCATCACGTAATCTCGATCTTACCGATGCAGAACGTAAACTCGATCATACCGATGCACCACGTTATCTCGGCAGACCGATGCAGAACGTAAAAAAAAAGCTTACAGCACGCGGTGTTCCCAAGCGGTCACCCATCCAAGTACTAACCGCGCCCGACGCTGCTTGGCTTCAGTGTTCAATTTCAAATGGGCTTTATTTGTCTTTGTGATAGTTACAGATATGTGCCTATATGGGCCATGTTAATCAACAATAATGGTTTATATACAGTTCCTACCAGATAATTCTGGTATTATCAGTTACATTTCATATACATATAATAAAAAATTTTTAAGTAATTTCAGGGTGTTTGGGAATTTTTGTTTGATATCGTATATTTATTTATTTTATTATAATAGGGGATTTTCAGGAAAAATTTAGGAATAAAAAACCTGATATAAATAATTTGGGGAGGGATGGGGGGTGGGTTGGGGATATATATATACAGTTATGTACAGTTTTAGCATTTACAAATTTTTATATACAATTTTATATACATGTCTGGGAAGGGGTTCCCGTTATGCTAAACGGCGATTCTCAATTCAGCTAACGGCCGCCATTTGCTAGTCGTGGCCAGTCCCCATTTCTCGTAGCACCGTTCGTGTCGCTGTTGGGTCTAGTACCCGTAGGACCGATTGGTTGTTACGATAACAGGGCGATGGATACGCCATTCGCATTGGCTGCCGCTACCTTTCGTTGTGATTCGTCGTCAAGACATATTTTTCAAAATGTCGGTATGTGACATGGCCGGTCTTGGAAGATGGCGGTTTTCATAGGGGTTTTTGGGTGTTTGGGGTAGGTTTTTAGGGAGGTTTAAGGAATATGGGAAGGAATTGGTACGGGAGGGGGTGAGGGGATGCGTGGAGTCGCGTTTTCGTAATTTGTCTTGTCAGTGCGTTGGATTTACACTGGAATTCGTAGAAATCGCTAGATACTTTGTTTAGGTACTCGCGGATGGTTGGAATATCCGCGAGTTCATGTAGTTTGGATATCCTAGTGTAATACGGCTTGCTCAAGGCCAATCTTAGGATTTTGTTTTGAAGGTTTTGAATGGGCCTTATTGGAAAGGGCCTAAGGTGACAAAATGCCGGCGCAGCGTATGTGACTACTGGCCGGATGTATGTTTTGTAAATGAGCAATTTGTTTTTTTCATTCAGCATACTTTTACTGCACAATAGAGGATGCAGTATCTTTTTGATGGCGTATCCTTTATGGATTTGTGCTTTGATATGGCGGTGGAAATTTAGCCTTTCGTCCAATTCAATGCCCAGGTACTTAACGGAGCTTTTTGGAACAATTTCCGTATTATTGATTTTTAATTTGTCTAAGATTACTTTTTCATTCCGTCTTCTGCTAAACACGATCTGCTCTGCTTTGGTCTCATTCAGTTTTATTTTCCATCTGTCGAAGTAATTGATAAGTACTTCGAGATGGTTTTTCAGCTCGCGATTGGCGTCTTCAGCGCTGGATGAGTGGGCATATATGGCCGTGTCATCCGCGAAGAGGGCGATTTTTGTTTTGTTATGTTTCGGGATATCCTGGACGTAGATATTGAATAATCTAGGTCCAAGGACTGATCCCTGCACAATTCCTGCTTTTATATTTTTGGGCGCGGATGTTTCATTCCCTACGCGTACTATGAATTTTCTGTTATTGAGATATGAGTAAATGGTCTTTATGAGGAATTTCGGGAATTTAAGTTTTATTAATTTGTAGGTCAGCCCCTCTATCCAAACTTTGTCGAACGCCTTTTCGATGTCGAGGAGGAGCATGACCGTGTGGTTTTTATTATTGAAACTATTTATTACGTCAACTACGATTCGGCAGATTTGCTGTGTCGAGCTGTGTTTTTCCTTGAAGCCAAATTGATGGTCATCGCGAATTTTATTGTTTTTCATAACTTGTTTTATTTTTCCTAACAGGATTTTCTCGGTCAGCTTGCTGAGGTTAGACAGTAGACTGATCGGACGGTAGTTGCCGGGAGAAGTTGTGACTTTCCCGGCTTTGGGGATAGGGGTTACTACTGCTGTTTTCCAACAGCTAGGCCAGTGTTGAAATTTGAATACAGCGTTTATGATGTAGTTCAGTTGAACTATGGCCTTTCTGGATAGGTTCCGGATCAGTCTATTGTCCACTTCGTCCTTTCCTGGAGCTTTGTTTAGTGGAAGCTTTTTAATTTCGTCCCGTATTTCCGATGGATTTGTTAATAGATGATTTTCGGGCTTTACGAAGCGGTTCGAATTTATAAAGTCTTCCACTCTTTTCCGTATGTCTGCTTGTTCTGGACTATCGGTCTGGGATATGTGGTGAGCGGTTTCGAAGTTTTCCGCAAGTACGTCCGCTTTTTCTTTATCGGTGATGTAATTCGCGGAATTTTGGACCAAGATGGGAACTTGGGAGAATTTTTGAATACTGGATTTGACTGTTTTCCAGAGATCTTTGTTATTAGAATTTAGCCTGGAGATTTTCTGTTCCCATCTTTCGTTCTGGAAAATTTTTATGTGGTTTCGGATTTCGCGGGTGTATGAGTTTAAGAGTGTTTTATCGACTTGTCTTTGGTGGGATTGCCACCTTTTTCTGATTTTATTCCTGAACTTGATCAAGTCGATAATATGGGCTGGTAGTTTTTCTGCTACTTCAGCTCTCGGTTTTTTGGAAATTGTTTTATCGCGGGCGTACTTGAGGGCCTTCGTAAACTTTTCAATTTCCCGTTCGATGTCGGAAGCAGTTTCGATTTTATTGTTGATAGTTATTTTACTATCTAATATTGTACGAAATTTTGCCCAATCAGCGTTCGAATAGTCGTACACTAATTTTGTTGGGTTTCTTTCGCTGCTATAATTGACCGAGAAGATCACTGGATTATGATCGGACCCTAACTGACAACTCGCGTCCGGGATACTATTCAAGTTAATATTCTTAGTGAGTATTAAATCGATAGTACTCGGAGCTTTTCCATTGTCTGGAAAATGAGTGTGTCCGTTAGGGATGTTCAAAATTACGTCATCATTAGCTTCAAGGAAACTGAATAGACGATTTCCATTGGTGTTTCTGCAGTTGCAGTTCCATTCTTCGTGTTTAGCATTTAGATCGCCTAGAACTATTACTTTATTTTTCCTAGAAAATAGGAATCTTAGGCAGTTGGTACTGAATTTGCGACTGGGGCTATTATACACCGCCGTTATGATTAAGTTGCCATCAATCTGGACGCTAGCGTTCTCTATTGTGCAGTTGATGGTAGGCAAAATGGTGGATGCGATAAGGTTCTTTACTAGTATAGCGATTCCACCGAATCCAGAGTTGTCTTGTCTGTCTTGCCTATATGTCTGGTATCCTTTAATGAAAAATTTGTGGTTGTTTTTCAGTTTTGTCTCGTTGATAGTCAGTATGTCTATTTGGTTGTAATTTAGAAAATTGGAGATCTCCAGGAATTTTTGGGAGACTCCATTCGCGTTCCAAGTCGCGATTTTTAATGACTTAGTCATTTAAATTGAGGAAGAATTCCAGTATGACGTACTTTCTTTCGGCGGGGCTTGCATTTTGCAGCTGCTGGTTGAGTCTTTTGACGTCTGTCAGTAGTTGTCGTATGTCCACGTATTGGTTCAGTCTGTTGAACTCGCTTTTCAGCTCGTAAAACGCGTTTTGGAAGTTATTTGTGTTATTTGTGTCATGAGTTTTGTTTGTTGGGGGGGAAGTTGGGGTTTTGGGGGTGGTTTGGGGGTTGGCCATGCCACTTACCGGTTTTTGCTTGGCCTCTTGGGCCTTTCTCCTTTCTTCCCAGACATTCACGGCCGGGATTGGAGCTTCGCGGTAAACTTTGGGGGCGGCAGGGGCGGCGGTTTTGGCGTTCCTCGCCCTGCGGTTGCAGATGTTCACGTAAATCGCGCACTCGGTACTGTTTGCGGGGTGACTCCCGAAACAGTTCGCGCACTTTGCCGGCGTATTCATAGATTTTGGGCACTCGCGAGTCGCGTGATTTTCCGCGCACTTGAGGCAGTTTGGGGTCCTATGGCAGTTGGCCGTGGCATGTCCCCACATCTGGCAGTTGTGACATTGGATTACTTCCCTTTTTGTGTAGTACTTGTTCCACCGAACGGCTGTATAATTAATAACGCGGACTTCCTTCTGTATTTTCCGGAGCGTTATCGTATTTCCGGTGACGACCATGTACGCCGGTGATTTCGTTGCTTTTAGTTTGTGGATTTCCACAACCGGAATTCCTAGTTCCTGGAGTTCAGTTTTAATCTCTTCCAGGTCTGGATCAGAATCCAGTCCCCTCAGCGTAAATGCATGGGTTTTTTCTTCCCTTGGGGTGTAGGTGTGGTATTTCACGTCGTTTTCATCAAAATATTTTTCTAGTTTCTTTCTGTCTTCTACCGTCTCGGTGTAGACGGTGGAGTTCATGGCACTGTATTTAATATAAAATTTGCCATTTATAACTTTCGTTATGTCGGCCACCGTTTTGTTATGTTTTTTGAAAACGCCGTTGACCACTATTGGCGGGGGTTTCCGTTGATTTTTTCTAATTTCAACGGTTGCTGCATTGACTTCTACCTCATTTGGATTGAGGTAGTTAAATTTATTTTTGATTTCTACAGGGATTGTTTTTTTGTCCTTCCTTTTCCTGATAGATGTTGTTGGATGCGTGAAGTTTGGGTTTTCCACATCTCCAACTCGACTTCTCTTTTTGGCGACTCTCGGGGGGTCAGTTTCATTATCAGATGAATCTGAAGGGAGTTTCATTTCCTGGTCGTCCATCATTTTAATAAAGTTCTGATAAAATTTTTGAAATTCCTTTCAAAAAGGAATTCAAAAGCGGTCGGTTTCACGCGAAACTCGGCCGTTTCAGGGCCTTTCGGACCCGAGCAGGTAAAATTTCGTCACTCACTCAGTCTATTCTTGGCTCTGGAATGCGGCTTGGCGCCGTCTGGTCTAACACAACGGTCACTTTCACAGGTCAGTTTTAACGTTCACAAATTCCACAACTATCTCTACGGAGCGATTTTGGGTATAACCTCTCAGCTCAGTGTTCTGACGAGAACTGGCAATTTCAGCGTGGTATGGCCGTAAACAACAAATATAGCGATATTTTCTATGATATCTCACTTTTTGGGAGCGGAAAGGACGTGAACGTTTTTCCTTATAAAAAATGAAATAACTTTTGGATATTAATTCTGATTGTTGATTTAAGTTTTAAGAACACATTAGGACATATCTCAATGAAATTTGAGGGATTTCCGAAATCGAAAAATATTTTTCGAAAAAAAAAAAAAATCCCAGAAGACCTCGGTCATCTCAAGTTTATTTCCATATTCTATTACACAATCAACGTACATCACAAAAGGAACCATCTCTCTAACTATCACAGTTAAATTTTTGTATCGGAACATTTCACGTCGGAATATCTCGCTAAGTCCAGACCGGGGAGATCGGTCGCATTTGACACCGTCCGCTCCGGTCTAACATCGTCTTGGAGTCGGGGTAACGATGGAGAGGCGTTTAAGGACGTGAACATTTTTCCTTATAAAAATTAAAGTCGACAATGAATATTGATTCTGATTACTGATTTACTCTTTTAGTACACATTAGAAGGCAACGCAATCAGATTTGAGGAAATTTCAAGATCAGAAAATTTTTTTCGAAAAAAAAAAAAATTCAAGAACACCTGGGTCATGGCAAGTTATTTCCCACAATCCATTCCACAATCAACGTACAACATAGAAGAAATCATCTCTCTAACTATCCTGGTTCAAAAGTTGTATCGGAACATTTCACGTCGAAATACCTCGCCAAGTCCAGACCGGGGCGATAGGTAGTATCTGACACCGTCCGCTCGGGACTGACATCGACTTGGACTCGGGCTAATGATGGGGAGGCGTTTAAGGACGTGAACATTTTTCCTTATAAAAATTAAAGTCGACAATGAATATTGATTCTGATTACTGATTTACGCTTTAAAAACACATTAGAAGGCAACCAAATCAAATTTGAGGAAATTCCAAAATCAGAAAATTTTTTTTCAAAAAAAAAAAAATCCGAAAAATATTTTTCGATTCTGATTACTGATTTACTCTTTTAGAACACATTAGAAGGCAACGAAATCAAATTTGAGTGAAATCCAAAATCAGAAAATATTTTTCGAAAAAAAAAAAAAATTCGAGAACACCTCGGTCATGGCAAGTTATTTTCCACAATCCATTCCCCAATCAACGTACATCCCAGAAAAAATCATCTCTCTAACTATCCTGGTTCAAAAGTTGTATCGGAACATTTTCACGTCGAAAATATATCTCAGAGTCCAGACCGATGCAGAACGTAAACTCGATCATACCGATGCTTCACGTAATCTCGATCTTACCGATGCACAACGTAAACTAGATCACACCGATGCAGAACGTAAACTCGATCATACCGATGCACCACGTAAACTCAGGCAGACCGATGCAGAACGTGAACTCGATCTTACCGATGCACCACGTAATCTCGATCTTACCGATGCACCACGTAAACTCGGGCAGACCGATGCAGAACGTGAACTCGATCTTACCGATGCACCACGTAAACTAGGGCTGACCGATGCATCACGTAAACGACGATCGAGAGGCGCGAAAGGACGTGAACGTTTTTCATTATAAAAATTGAAATAAATGATAAATAATGATTCTGATTGTTGGTTATCATTTTTAATAAGCATTAGGAGGCAACCAAATGAAATTTGAGGAAATTCCGATAATAGAAAATTTTTTCGAAAAAAAAAAAAAATTCATGAAATCCTCGGTCATCGCAAAATATTTACCATATTCTGTTCGATAATCAACGTATATTTAAGAAGGAATCATATCTGTATCTATCTTGGTTCAAATTTTGTATCGGAACATTTTGACCAAAGTCCGAGCTTCGGCCGAAACAGACACCGCTGACCTGGCCTATCGATCGACCGAGAGTCGGGGATAGAGCGTAAGTGTTGTCTGGAGGGGAACCCTGTGCTCTCCTGACATATATAGGGAAGGTGGTCGCGTTGGGCGATGCAGAACGTTTGGATCGGGAATTATATTTTTGGTTCAGCTATTGGAATATGGTTTATTGTTGGTATATATTGGCGAAATAACGTTCTTACTGACTGGGGATATTCATAAAAATGAGTCCGGAGATTTTCAGATCGAAGTCCGAGTGATCCGACTTGGAAGGCGTGTTGGGTGGGTCGAGATGGCTTAGATAGATCAGACGAGGCGGGCTAAGTGTTGACGTCATGCATCGGTCCATTTTCAGATTGAGTCCGAGTAATCCGACTTTGAAAGAGTGTTGGGTGCGTCGAGACTGTTTAGATAGATCGGACGAGGCGGACTAGGTGTTAACGACATGCATCGGTATATTTTCTGATCGGAGTCCGAAGAAATCGGCCCTAGTAGGCGCAGCGGACGGTCGAGACGGCCTCGGTGGGTCGGATCGATCGGGAAAAGTTTGCTAAATCGTGTCTGGAGGGGAACCTTGGGTTCTCCTGACATATATAGGGGATAAGGTTTGGGTGAACGATTCTTCACGTAAAAGTTGAGTAATTTATTTTTCGATAAGCTTTTGGATATTGATGAGAAGTATATGTATATCTTCGATTAAAAGAATTCTTACCGTCTCCATGTATATTATATTAGATATATAAGAAATAGTTAACGTGATGCATCGGCCGATTTCCGGATCGGAGTTCGAGAGATGCGACTTTCGATGCGCGATGGGTGGTTCGAGACGGCCTAGATCGATCGGACGAGGCGGACTAGGTGTTAACGACATGCATCGGCGGATTTTCTGATCGGAGTCCGAAGAAATCAGCTCTAGTAGGCGCGGCGAACGGTCGAAACGGCCTCGATCGATCGGACGAGGCGGACTAGGTGTTAACGACATGCATCGGCGGATTTTCTGATCGGAGTCCGAAGAAATCAGCTCTAGTAGGCGCGGCGAACGGTCGAAACGGCCTCGGTGGGTCGGATCGATCGGGAAAAGTTTGCTAAATCGTGTCTG
>NC_059508.1:36684172-36685224 GCF_914767665.1 Harmonia axyridis
CTATACCGATGCATGACGTAAACAAGATCACACCGATGCAGCACGTTAACATTAAAGCCCGCCTAATCCGATCGATGGAGGCCGTCTCGAGTGTCCAACTTGCTCACAAGAGCCGAGAAACAAACCGATGCATCACGTAGACAAGATCGTACCGAATGTTAACACAATCCAAAAGGAAATAATCTTAGATGAATATCGATTCTGATTATTGATTTTTCTTTCGCGATATTGATAGAAGACATCTGAATGAATTTCGAATTAATTCCGAAATCAAAAAAATATTTTCAATAAATTTTTTTTCTAGAGTACCTCGGTCTTTTCTATTTTTTTTCCAAGTTTCGTACGTCAATCAACATACATCCCAGAAAAAATCATCTCTCTAACTATCCTGGTTCAAAAGTTGTATCGGAACTTTTCACGTCGAAAAAGAACATAGGCGAAAAAGGACGTGAACATTATTCCTTATAAAAATCAAACCCGACCATGGATTTTGATTCTGATTGTTGATTATCGCTATTAGAACACATTAGGAGGCAACCAAATCAAATTTGAGAAAATTCCACAATCAGAAAATTTTTTTCGAAAAAAAAAAAAAAATTCGAGAACACCTCGGTCATGGCAAGTTATTTCCCACAATCCATTCCCCAATCAACGTACATCCCAGAAAAAATCATCTCTCTAACTATCCTAGTTCAAAAGTTGTATCGGAACATTTTCACGTCGAAAATATATCTCTAAGTCCAGACCGATGCACCACGTAATCTCGGGCAGACCGATGCACAACGTAAATGACGATCGGGACCGGGGCGATCGGTCGTATCTGACACCGCCGGCTCGGTTCTAACATCGTCAATGAGTCGGGGTTGTAAAAAAGGACGTGAACATTTTTCCTTATAAAAATCAAACCCGACCATGGATTTTGATTCTGATTGTTGATTATCGCTACTAGAACATATAAGGAGGCAACCAAATCAAATTTGAGAAAATTCCACGATCAGAAAATTTTTTTCGAAAAAAAAAAAAAATCGTAATCACCTCGGTCATGGCGAGTT
>NC_059508.1:36697924-36702924 GCF_914767665.1 Harmonia axyridis
ATATACATGGAGACGGTAAGAATTCTTTTAATCGAAGATATACATATACTTCTCATCAATATCCAAAAGCTTATCGAAAAATAAATTACTCAACTTTTACGTGAAGAATCGTTCACCCAAACCTTATCCCCTATATATGTCAGGAGAACCCAAGGTTCCCCTCCAGACACGATTTAGCAAACTTTTCCCGATCGATCCGACCCACCGAGGCCGTCTCGACCGTCCGCTGCGCCTACTAGGGCCGATTTCTTCGGACTCCGATCAGAAAATATACCGATGCATGTCGTTAACACCTAGTCCGCCTCGTCCGATCTATCTAAACAGTCTCGACGCACCCAACACTCTTTCAAAGTCGGATTACTCGGACTCAATCTGAAAATGGACCGATGCATGACGTCAACACTTAGCCCGCCTCGTCTGATCTATCTAAGCCATCTCGACCCACCCAACACGCCTTCCAAGTCGGATCACTCGGACTTCGATCTGAAAATCTCCGGACTCATTTTTATGAATATCCCCAGTCAGTAAGAACGTTATTTCGCCAATATATACCAACAATAAACCATATTCCAATAGCTGAACCAAAAATATAATTCCCGATCCAAACGTTCTGCATCGCCCAACGCGACCACCTTCCCTATATATGTCAGGAGAGCACAGGGTTCCCCTCCAGACAACACTTACGCTCTATCCCCGACTCTCGGTCGATCGATAGGCCAGGTCAGCGGTGTCTGTTTCGGCCGAAGCTCGGACTTTGGTCAAAATGTTCCGATACAAAATTTGAACCAAGATAGATACAGATATGATTCCTTCTTAAATATACGTTGATTATCGAACAGAATATGGTAAATATTTTGCGATGACCGAGGATTTCATGAATTTTTTTTTTTTTTCGAAAAAATTTTCTATTATCGGAATTTCCTCAAATTTCATTTGGTTGCCTCCTAATGCTTATTAAAAATGATAACCAACAATCAGAATCATTATTTATCATTTATTTCAATTTTTATAATGAAAAACGTTCACGTCCTTTCGCGCCTCTCGATCGTCGTTTACGTGATGCATCGGTCAGCCCTAGTTTACGTGGTGCATCGGTAAGATCGAGTTCACGTTCTGCATCGGTCTGCCCGAGTTTACGTGGTGCATCGGTAAGATCGAGATTACGTGGTGCATCGGTAAGATCGAGTTCACGTTCTGCATCGGTCTGCCTGAGTTTACGTGGTGCATCGGTATGATCGAGTTTACGTTCTGCATCGGTGTGATCTAGTTTACGTTGTGCATCGGTAAGATCGAGATTACGTGAAGCATCGGTATGATCGAGTTTACGTTCTGCATCGGTATGATCGAGTTTACGTTCTGCATCGGTGTGATCTAGTTTACGTGGTGCATCGGTAAGATCCAATTCACGTTCTGCATCGGTAAGATCCAGTTCACGTGGTGCATCGGTAAGATTGAGATTACGTGGTGCATCGGTAAGATCGAGTTTACGTGGTGCATCGGTAAGATCCAATTCACGTTCTGCATCGGTAAGATCCAGTTCACGTGGTGCATCGGTAAGATCGAGATTACGTGGTGCATCGGTAAGATCGAGTTTACGTGGTGCATCGGTAAGATCCAATTCACGTTCTGCATCGGTAAGATCCAGTTCACGTGGTGCATCGGTAAGATTGAGATTACGTGGTGCATCGGTAAGATCCAGTTCACGTGGTGCATCGGTAAGATGGAGATTACGTGGTGCATCGGTAAGATCGAGATTACGTGGTGCATCGGTAAGATCTACTTTACGTTCTGCATCGGTCTGCCCTTGTTTACGTGGTGCATCGGTAAGATCGAGATTACGTGAAGCATCGGTATGATCGAGTTTACGTTCTGCATCGGTCTGCCCGATATTACGTGGTGCATCGGTCTGCCCTAGTTTACGTGGTGCATCGGTTTGGACTTAGAGATATATTTTCGACGTGAAAATGTTCCGATACAACTTTTGAACCAGGATAGTTAGAGAGATGATTTTTTCTGGGATGTACGTGGATCGGGGAATGGATTGTGGGAAATAACTTGCCATGACCGAGGTGTCCTCGAATTTTTTTTTTTTTCGAAAAAAATTTTCTGATTGTGGAATTTTCTCAAATTTGATTTGGTTGCCTCCTAATGTGTTCTAAAAGAGTAAATCAGTAATCGGAATCGAAAAATATTTTTCGGATTTTTTTTTTTTTCGAAAAAAATTTTCTGATCGTGGAATTTCCTCAAATTCGATTTGGTTGCCTTCTAATGTGTTTTTAAAGCGTAAATCAGTAATCAGAATCAATATTCATTGTCGACTTTAATTTTTATAAGGAAAAATGTTCACGTCCTTAAACGCCTCCCCATCATCAGCCCGAGTCCAAGTCGATGTCAGTCCCGAGCGGACGGTGTCAGATACTACCTATCGCCGAGGTCTGGACTTGGCGAGATATTACGACGTGAAATGTTCCGATACAACTTTTGAACCAGGATAGTTAGAGAGATGATTTCTTCTATGTTGTACGTTGATTGTGGAATGAAATACGGAAAATAACTCGCCATGACCGAGGTGATTACGATTTTTTTTTTTTTTCGAAAAAAATTTTCTGATCGTGGAATTTTCTCAAATTTGATTTGGTTGCCTCCTTATATGTTCTAGTAGCGATAATCAACAATCAGAATCAAAATCCATGGTCGGGTTTGATTTTTATAAGGAAAAATGTTCACGTCCTTTTTTACAACCCCGACTCATTGACGATGTTAGAACCGAGCCGGCGGTGTCAGATACGACCGATCGCCCCGGTCCCGATCGTCATTTACGTTGTGCATCGGTCTGCCCGAGATTACGTGGTGCATCGGTATGATCGAGTTTACGTGGTGCATCGGTAAGATCCAATTCACGTTCTGCATCGGTAAGATCCAATTCACGTTCTGCATCGGTAAGATCCAGTTCACGTGGTGCATCGGTAAGATGGAGATTACGTGGTGCATCGGTAAGATCGAGATTACGTGGTGCATCGGTAAGATCTACTTTACGTTCTGCATCGGTCTGCCCTTGTTTACGTGGTGCATCGGTAAGATCGAGATTACGTGAAGCATCGGTATGATCGAGTTTACGTTCTGCATCGGTCTGCCCGATATTACGTGGTGCATCGGTCTGCCCTAGTTTACGTGGTGCATCGGTTTGGACTTAGAGATATATTTTCGACGTGAAAATGTTCCGATACAACTTTTGAACCAGGATAGTTAGAGAGATGATTTTTTCTGGGATGTACGTGGATCGGGGAATGGATTGTGGGAAATAACTTGCCATGACCGAGGTGTCCTCGAATTTTTTTTTTTTTCGAAAAAAATTTTCTGATTGTGGAATTTTCTCAAATTTGATTTGGTTGCCTCCTAATGTGTTCTAAAAGAGTAAATCAGTAATCGGAATCGAAAAATATTTTTCGGATTTTTTTTTTTTTCGAAAAAAATTTTCTGATCGTGGAATTTCCTCAAATTCGATTTGGTTGCCTTCTAATGTGTTTTTAAAGCGTAAATCAGTAATCAGAATCAATATTCATTGTCGACTTTAATTTTTATAAGGAAAAATGTTCACGTCCTTAAACGCCTCCCCATCATCAGCCCGAGTCCAAGTCGATGTCAGTCCCGAGCGGACGGTGTCAGATACTACCTATCGCCGAGGTCTGGACTTGGCGAGATATTACGACGTGAAATGTTCCGATACAACTTTTGAACCAGGATAGTTAGAGAGATGATTTCTTCTATGTTGTACGTTGATTGTGGAATGAAATACGGAAAATAACTCGCCATGACCGAGGTGATTACGATTTTTTTTTTTTTTCGAAAAAAATTTTCTGATCGTGGAATTTTCTCAAATTTGATTTGGTTGCCTCCTTATATGTTCTAGTAGCGATAATCAACAATCAGAATCAAAATCCATGGTCGGGTTTGATTTTTATAAGGAAAAATGTTCACGTCCTTTTTTACAACCCCGACTCATTGACGATGTTAGAACCGAGCCGGCGGTGTCAGATACGACCGATCGCCCCGGTCCCGATCGTCATTTACGTTGTGCATCGGTCTGCCCGAGATTACGTGGTGCATCGGTCTGGACTTAGAGATATATTTTCGACGTGAAAATGTTCCGATACAACTTTTGAACTAGGATAGTTAGAGAGATGATTTTTTCTGGGATGTACGTTGATTGGGGAATGGATTGTGGGAAATAACTTGCCATGACCGAGGTGTTCTCGAATTTTTTTTTTTTTTTCGAAAAAAATTTTCTGATTGTGGAATTTTCTCAAATTTGATTTGGTTGCCTCCTAATGTGTTCTAATAGCGATAATCAACAATCAGAATCAAAATCCATGGTCGGGTTTGATTTTTATAAGGAATAATGTTCACGTCCTTTTTCGCCTATGTTCTTTTTCGACGTGAAAAGTTCCGATACAACTTTTGAACCAGGATAGTTAGAGAGATGATTTTTTCTGGGATGTATGTTGATTGACGTACGAAACTTGGAAAAAAAATAGAAAAGACCGAGGTACTCTAGAAAAAAAATTTATTGAAAATATTTTTTTGATTTCGGAATTAATTCGAAATTCATTCAGATGTCTTCTATCAATATCGCGAAAGAAAAATCAATAATCAGAATCGATATTCATCTAAGATTATTTCCTTTTGGATTGTGTTAACATTCGGTACGATCTTGTCTACGTGATGCATCGGTTTGTTTCTCGGCTCTTGTGAGCAAGTTGGACACTCGAGACGGCCTCCATCGATCGGATTAGGCGGGCTTTAATGTTAACGTGCTGCATCGGTGTGATCTTGTTTACGTCATGCATCGGTATAGCTTTAAATCGCGCCGTAAAGTCGTTCACGTCATGCATCGGTATCTTAAATCGCGCCGAAAAGTCGTTCACGTCATGCATCGGTATCTTAAATCGCGCCGTAAAGTCGTTCACGTCATGCATCGGTATCTTAAATCGAGCCGAAAA
>NC_059508.1:36707924-36715424 GCF_914767665.1 Harmonia axyridis
CACTCATCCAAGCCAACCGCCCCAGATAGTCTCTTCGCCATTATTTTATTGATAGTCCTCAGGAGAATAGATGTAACAGCAATCGGGCGCCAGTTATTAACGTTCTTCCGGTCTTGATCGCCCTTTGGGATCAAGACCGTTCTGCTGGTGCGCAGCATCTTCGGGACATAACCAGACAGCAGCATCAGGTTGAATAAAAACTCTAAGATGGGCACCGGGATCCTTCTGAGACGCGCAGAGTCTATGCCGTCCGGGCCAGCTGATGTATTCCCGAATTCCTTGATCGTCTCTAAGATGGTAGCAGAGACGATAGGACTGTAGATCTTACATTGATCGACTTTAGCATCGGTTATTCGAGCGCTGTCTACTGGTGGTCTCGTCTCAAAAATTCTCCTGTACTCATGCAATATATCCTCACCCCTAGGGGTGTCCGCTTGCGAGCCGGAATGCTCGCCGTCCAGAACCTCCCTCGCCAACTGCTTTCTGTTTGTTCTAAACTTATGCTGCATTTGTTTGAACTGTAAAGCTCTCCTCCTTCTTCTGCCAACTTCTTGAGCTGAGGTTTCAGTAGTCCTCAGAGCTCCACCACCCGATTGTCTGCCGTATTTGCGGCAAATCTCACCCATCCATTCATCGAAAGCCTCCCTGCAGCCATCCATCTTCATGCATACGAGCCGACATACTTCAATCATTCTAGCATCTTCAAAAGCGACGCACATTTCAAGGAGATGCCTCAACACCGGATCCTCCGCTTCCCGCGGAATCTCATCGGAGACGCTCTCACGCAGAACGGGCTCAATCGGTCCAGGAGCTCCGCTCTCGGACAAGTTCTGTGTACTCAGGGGGGATCTCAAAGCCTCATCCGGCTCCACCACATCGACAACTAAGGCCGGAACAGGCAGCCGTATATCAGGCGGATCGTAGACGAATTCCTCGGGCTCAGTTCCCACCTCAAGCGGGGGCCCAGCATCGTCTTCGTATGGCGCAAGGGAAACGGACTCCGCACGCTCCGACAATGCCCGATCTCTTGGAGCAAAAAGTGGCCTAGCACCGACAGGGTTAGAGTAAGCTCTAGACCTGGTGTTCGGTCTAGAGGGACCAGCTGACAGTAAGTCCTCCCTTGTGATGATGACTTCATTTTCCATCTCACGTTTGATACGTTCTAGAGTGTTTCTGTATTGCATTCCGTATCTCTTTTTCCTTATACCCTCCTTAGGTCTGTCGATCCTGGATGCCAGATAGTCCAGAAGTCCGTCTCCCTGATAGGTAGCCTCCAGCCTTGCCATCTCCTCAATTTCACCGTCCGTCCAAAACAGACGACGACTGCTGGACTCCACCTCTACATACAATTCCTGATTATACTCCTGCGGATGGGCCATGGAGAGATGTTTTCTCATGGCCATATAGTTCTTAAAGTTCAGGCCGCAGTACTGACACAGCGAGTCAGGGCACTCCACATTGGGTGGCCCTCGGCAGTATTTCCTCTGATGATCCTTCAGACCCCTTTCCGTGACATAGGTTTTGCCACATATACACGGGTGCATAATGAGTTCGCAGCTGTGCGGGATGCAATTAAAACTCTCACACCAGCAATAAACAAAAATCAAGTCTTTATAATTTACGAACACAGAAAATCACGTCCACAACGTTTCAGTCTCTCTCACAAGTTAAAAAAATAAACCGTAGGATTGTGTGCCACGGGCGTCAGGGAAGGGAAGCAACGTCGACGGGAAGTTGTCAACTCAGGGGCATATAAGAAACAAGACAGGATTTGATGAATAACCTCCCTCAGTCGTCGTGCCGCATGTATGTTGCTTATAAGGACCATTCCTGGACATCTAAAGTTCCGCAGGGCTCCTCCTCCAAATATTAGTCGCCAATATGTCTGGCCAAGTGCCCTCCCTCCAATTAGGGGCAAATCCGACGAGCCGTTTGGAAAATAGCTCCTGTAGCGTCGTAGCGCATGCGCATGGGTCTCCAAGGGAAGAGCCGAGCCCCAGCTCTCCAATGAGCCCCATCTTGCTCGAATCGGTCCAGCCGTTCTTGAGATATCGGAGTTTCCATCTGCGCAAGCGCAGATGAAAAAGATTATGTGAGGGTTAGGTGACATTTTCCAAGGGTTTGCTAACGCACCTAACAAATCCTACAAAATTGGGGAGCATACTTAACTTTTTATTTTTGGTCCTCCACATCCGGATTATAGATGAACATCGCTCACTTTGGTCCTTTTGATGTTGTGGACTGTCTCCTAATCTGATTCAAGAACTGCCATGTCCATAAATTCGTCAATTTGGTCTTTCCTCCATTGCGCCGTCGCAGAACGCCAGGGCATGTGTCAAACGATCTCAGCTGTCCAATCGTCTTTGAATCTCCCAGATAGGCCCATCGGGCTGGTTGTTATAGCCGATTTTGCAAAGTTCCACTTTCATCTAGAGCCAGTGTATATGGAGGGACACACTTTTGGCTGGGGCAGTATATAATTCGCGTGTTTATGGAAAGATCGCGAATTCCGAAAAAATCTAGCAAAAACTTCCATAAACAACGTTCTCTCGGTTTTTACGTTGACAAAAGTCGAGGTAATTGATCTTTCCATTGAAAATGTTAACTTTTTATTAATGCATAATTCAGCTTATATTTGGTGGATTTGAGAGATTCTTACGAAAACTTAGTGATGGAAAAAAGCAGATTTTTTTGGTGGTATTTCTGCTTTTGTAGATGCTCCAATGACGACGCTAGGGGATGTTGAAATTGGGGATAATTGATATGCAAAACTGAATAGAAAATAATTATTTGATTCTAGTTCACAACTCATTCCCTATTTGTTGGAGTGGAAAGATTCCCACGGGAACTACAAGATGAAAAATTGCAGATTTTTATGATGGTTTAACTGCTGTAGGAAGTGCCTTTATAGCAATGCTAGATGATGTTGAAATTTGGGATATTCCTCAAAAGAAATCGAACAGTAGGAAAATATACAATTTTGCTCACAGTTTCCACAATTCTTGACCGATTTTCACAATTCAACCACTAATCGACTCAGGGCACTCTTACACATACACAACGTCACTTTTCCCAACCCAAAACCCCCGCGAACCACCCTTAAACTAACAAGACATCCGGAGCGATGCTCCACACGTCTTCCCTCTACGGCGGTCGGAGAGAGAGTCATAGTTACTCCCGCCGTTTACCCGCGCTTTTTTGAATTTCTTCACGTTGACATTCAGAGCACTGGGCAGAAATCACATTGCGTCAACACCCGCTGGGGCCATCGCAATGCTTTGTTTTAATTAGACAGTCGGATTCTCCCAGTCCGTGCCAGTTCTGAGTTGATTGTTAGATGACGGCCGCAGAGATTACCCAGAGCACCCTTGCGAGCACTCACGGGGTCTCGAAGCTTGACGATTCCGCGGGAGGCCAAGACGCGGGACCGAGCTCGGATCAAACGTAACGCAAGCGAAACGCATCACCTCGCCCAGGCCCGGTACGTTAGCCGTGACCCACTTCCCCAACAAGCCCGACACGCCACAATCCTCAGAGCCAATCCTTATCCCGAAGTTACGGATCTAATTTGCCGACTTCCCTTACCTACATTATTCTATCGACTAGAGGCTCTTTACCTTGGAGACCAGCTGCGGATATGGGTACGAGCCGGCGCGACGCCTACACGTGGCCCTCTCCCGGATTTTCAAGGTCCGAGGAGAAGATCCGGACACCGCCGCAAATGCGGTGCTCTTCGCGTTCCAAACCATATCTCCCTGCTAGAGGATTCCATGGAACTCGAACGCTTATGCAGAAAAGAAAACTCTTCCCGGATCTCTCGACGGCGTCTCCGGGTCCTTTTGGGTTGCCCCGACGAACTCTCTTACGAGGGCCCGGTTTAATTTCGGTTCCGCTGCCGGGTTCCGGAATAGGAACCGGATTCCCTTTCGCCCGACGGGCGTGCGTCACGCGTCAAGATGCATAGCATTTCTGCCACCACTTATAAACACGATTAACAACGCCACATCAACATCGGCTTTCGCCTAGGGCTTAGGATCGACTGACTCGTGTGCAACGGCTGTTCACACGAAACCCTTCTCCACCTCAGCTCTCCAGGGCCTCGCTGGAGTATTTGCTACTACCACCAAGATCTGCACCGAAGGCGGCTCCAGACGGCCTCACGGCCAGCCCTTCTGCGCTCACCTCCGCGACCCTCCTACTCATCAGGGCTTCATGACCGCCCCGAAGGGCGACCGCACATGCCACTGACGGCCGAGTATAAGCACGACGCTTCAGCGCCATCCATTTTCAGGGCTAGTAACTTCGGCAGGTGAGTTGTTACACACTCCTTGGCGGATTCCGACTTCCATGGCCACCGTCCTGCTGTCTTAAGTTACCAACGCCTTTCATGGTATCCCATAAGCGTCGATTTAGGCGCTTTAACTCGGCGTTTGGTTCATCCCACAGCGCCAGTTCTGCTTACCAAAAATGGCCCACTTGGCACTCTGATCCGAAATCTCGCGGCTTCACATTCAAGCAAGCCGGAGATCTCACCCATTTAAAGTTTGAGAATAGGTTGAGGTCGTTTCGACCCCAATGCCTCTAATCATTCGCTTTACCGGATGAGACTCGTATGCAACGAGCGCCAGCTATCCTGAGGGAAACTTCGGAGGGAACCAGCTACTAGATGGTTCGATTAGTCTTTCGCCCCTATACCCAGTTCCGACGATCGATTTGCACGTCAGAATCGCTACGGACCTCCATCAGGGTTTCCCCTGACTTCGTCCTGACCAGGCATAGTTCACCATCTTTCGGGTCCCAGCGTGTACGCTCTTGGTGCGCCTCCTCTCGCAATGAGAATGAGGCGCCCCGGGAATGCGGGTCAGTCATGGAGACCGACCATCTTCCCTTAGTTCACATAAAGTGAACCGTTACTTTCATTGCGCCTTTAGGTTTAGTGATTCCCAATGACTCGCGCACACGCTAGACTCCTTGGTCCGTGTTTCAAGACGGGTCCTGAAAGTACCCAAAGCAATAGCGTCGCTGATCGGCGTTTCAAGAGGTCTGTCCAAGAACACCGCGGCGAACAGTCGCAAACGGACGGAATCGGCACTAGGTCCGATCGCCATCACAATTCACATACTTGCCACGGGCCGGACGCGAACTAAGTCGCGGCCTCCCGCCATCAGTAAACCGTCGAGCGAGCTGTTCGGAAACCCAGTGTCCGTAAACATCGGAAAATCCGAGCTCACGGGCTACACTCGAGACCGTAGAACAGCACCCAACGGATCGCGACGACCTACTAGGGGAGAAGTGCACGCGTCCGAAGCCGGAGATGAACCGAAGGGAACAGCCAACGCGAACGTCGCCGTTTCCACAGTCAGTAAATCCCAACAACAGGCGCGAATGAATCTCCCCATTCGACCTTTCGGGTTTCTCAGGTTTACCCCTGAACGGTTTCACGTACTCTTGAACTCTCTCTTCAAAGTTCTTTTCAACTTTCCCTCACGGTACTTGTTCGCTATCGGTCTCGTGGTTATATTTAGCCTTAGATGGAGTTTACCACCCACTTAGGGCTGCACTCTCAAGCAACCCGACTCTAAGAAGAGATCCTCTAGCAAGCCGCAGCGGTCGCTACGGGCCTGGCACCCTCTATGGGCGATGGCCCCATTCAAGATGGACTTGAACGCGCCGCGAACTCGCCAGATAATGGATCCTTCCAAACACCACATCTCCCGGCGACCGGTTACGATCGCGGGATTCAGTGCTGGGCTAATCCCTGTTCGCTCGCCGCTACTAAGGGAATCCTAGTTAGTTTCTTTTCCTCCGCTTAATAATATGCTTAAATTCAGCGGGTAGTCTCACCTGTCCTGAGGTCGTATGTTCAAATCATCGAAACGTTCCGAAACTAACCTTTGGCGGCTCATAAAATCACGTACCTTACGCGAGGGAGTTAGCCTACTCAAAGGCGTCTATTATCTCCTGCTCCGTATGGCGGATCATGCGAATCCAAGCAAAGTGCTTCGGTGTTTCGGGGGTGCGCTCATGAAAGCTCATCCGCAACGCGCGACAACTGGCACATTAAAGCGATCGGACGTCGTTCAGATTTCTCGGACACGACGATCGCATGTCTACAGTCATGGGCGCAGATCGAGCAATACCACGACACCACAATATATGCTTTCGCAATTCAAGACGGCGCGTTACGAAAACAACTCCTCATCATTCCAACACACGAGGCGTCGAAACGACAGAACGTTGATCGTCACGCGGCAAACCGTCCAACTCGCCCAAATGACCTTCGGTACAGGATCAACGTTAGACGACCTTTACGTCGTCACTTCGTCAAGCCATAACGTCTGGCCGGGCAGTCTTTGTAATGGAACCGACCCTCAGTCAGGAGTGGTCCGAGGACAGTGTCCGAGGACCGCAATGTGCGTTCGAAATGTCGATGTTCATGTGTCCTGCAGTTCGCATGTTGACGCGCAATTAGCTGCGTTCTTCATCGACCCACGAGCCAAGTGATCCACCGTTCAGGGTAATCTTTTATGTTCGATTTCTCGGTACTAGTCGCAATGGACTTTCCCTCGAAATACGAGACGCCAACTGCGAACCTCCTCGAGAATGACATTCCAATGACTGAGACGACCCACTGAAGGGTCAATACGTCAGTCGATCGGCGCAAAATCTTCGGTTCAACTAGTTTGCGTACTAATCTAGTGACAATTATCGTAAAAAATTCGGACGGAGACAAACGTCGCAGACAATCCCGAAAGAGCATAAAAACGCTAATGTAACGGGCGTCGCACAACGTCGACGTCTTCGTCCCTGGAATAGATCGTCCTACCGAAGTCCGTAGACAACGGTAACGACTGATCGATTTCGGGCGAGAATCTTTAAAACCTGCAGCCGGCTCCTCGTTCCGTGCCAAACACGAAACTTCGCCCAGCCACGAACGCGGCAATCCAAGCGCTTCGAATCCTTATTCCGAGCACATCACGAGACTTCGCCCAACTACGAACGTCAGCATAAGCAGCCGGCTCCTCGTTCCATCAAGGAACTTCGCCCAACCACAAACGCCGACATAAGCGGCCGGCTCCTCATTTCGTGAGCATCTCTAAACATGGACCTACAACGAAGGCTGCACACACGTGCGGCCGGCTCCTCGTTTCGAGGATATCACAAGACTTCGCCCAACCACGAACGTCAGCATAAGCAGCCGGCTCCTCGTTCCGTCAAGGAACTTCGCCCAACCACAAACGCCGACATAGGCGGCCGGCTCCTCATCTCGTAAACATCACGAAACTTCGCCCAACCACACGAACGCAAAGCCAGCGGCCGGCTCCTCGTTCCGTGCACATCACGAAACTTCGCCCAACCACAAAACTCTACGTGCGTTCTAGGTACCCGGATAATCGGTCTAAACGATCGCATCCATATAGGGTTCCGGTCATAATCGTCTAACCAAATGCTCACATAATCTGCGATCGTTCTGAAACGACGGACGTAAGCCAAGAGGAG
>NC_059508.1:36717924-36726409 GCF_914767665.1 Harmonia axyridis
GGTTGCAAATTTTTTGTGAACATAACCCGCAACGGGCAGAGGATCACGATTTTAAGGTTGGTCGCTTAAAGGCCATTCGACTACAAAGAGACGAAGCGGACCGCGACCTCGCTGCATGAGGTTGACGAAAGCGACCCAAGATGCGAAAGCCGAAACCAACACACCTTGCCAGTACCCAAACGCCGAGGTCGGATTCGGGTCTACCACTTACCAACTGAATATCATCCTAAAAAGAACTCCAAACAGTCTAGGACAGGACCCATTCTCCACCCCTTCTATATATGTCAGGAGAACCCCGGATTCCCCTCCAGACACGATTTAGCAAACTTTTCCCGATCGATCCGACCCACCGAGGCCGTTTCGACCGTTCGCCGCGCCTACTAGAGCTGATTTCTTCGGACTCCGATCAGAAAATCCGCCGATGCATGTCGTTAACACCTAGTCCGCCTCGTCCGATCGATCGAGGCCGTTTCGACCGTTCGCCGCGCCTACTAGAGCTGATTTCTTCGGACTCCGATCAGAAAATCCGCCGATGCATGTCGTTAACACCTAGTCCGCCTCGTCCGATCGATCTAGGCCGTCTCGAACCACCCATCGCGCATCGAAAGTCGCATCTCTCGAACTCCGATCCGGAAATCGGCCGATGCATCACGTTAACTATTTCTTATATATCTAATATAATATACATGGAGACGGTAAGAATTCTTTTAATCGAAGATATACATATACTTCTCATCAATATCCAAAAGCTTATCGAAAAATAAATTACTCAACTTTTACGTGAAGAATCGTTCACCCAAACCTTATCCCCTATATATGTCAGGAGAACCCAAGGTTCCCCTCCAGACACGATTTAGCAAACTTTTCCCGATCGATCCGACCCACCGAGGCCGTCTCGACCGTCCGCTGCGCCTACTAGGGCCGATTTCTTCGGACTCCGATCAGAAAATATACCGATGCATGTCGTTAACACCTAGTCCGCCTCGTCCGATCTATCTAAACAGTCTCGACGCACCCAACACTCTTTCAAAGTCGGATTACTCGGACTCAATCTGAAAATGGACCGATGCATGACGTCAACACTTAGCCCGCCTCGTCTGATCTATCTAAGCCATCTCGACCCACCCAACACGCCTTCCAAGTCGGATCACTCGGACTTCGATCTGAAAATCTCCGGACTCATTTTTATGAATATCCCCAGTCAGTAAGAACGTTATTTCGCCAATATATACCAACAATAAACCATATTCCAATAGCTGAACCAAAAATATAATTCCCGATCCAAACGTTCTGCATCGCCCAACGCGACCACCTTCCCTATATATGTCAGGAGAGCACAGGGTTCCCCTCCAGACAACACTTACGCTCTATCCCCGACTCTCGGTCGATCGATAGGCCAGGTCAGCGGTGTCTGTTTCGGCCGAAGCTCGGACTTTGGTCAAAATGTTCCGATACAAAATTTGAACCAAGATAGATACAGATATGATTCCTTCTTAAATATACGTTGATTATCGAACAGAATATGGTAAATATTTTGCGATGACCGAGGATTTCATGAATTTTTTTTTTTTTTCGAAAAAATTTTCTATTATCGGAATTTCCTCAAATTTCATTTGGTTGCCTCCTAATGCTTATTAAAAATGATAACCAACAATCAGAATCATTATTTATCATTTATTTCAATTTTTATAATGAAAAACGTTCACGTCCTTTCGCGCCTCTCGATCGTCGTTTACGTGATGCATCGGTCAGCCCTAGTTTACGTGGTGCATCGGTAAGATCGAGTTCACGTTCTGCATCGGTCTGCCCGAGTTTACGTGGTGCATCGGTAAGATCGAGATTACGTGGTGCATCGGTAAGATCGAGTTCACGTTCTGCATCGGTCTGCCTGAGTTTACGTGGTGCATCGGTATGATCGAGTTTACGTTCTGCATCGGTGTGATCTAGTTTACGTTGTGCATCGGTAAGATCGAGATTACGTGAAGCATCGGTATGATCGAGTTTACGTTCTGCATCGGTCTGGACTCTGAGATATATTTTCGACGTGAAAATGTTCCGATACAACTTTTGAACCAGGATAGTTAGAGAGATGATTTTTTCTGGGATGTACGTTGATTGGGGAATGGATTGTGGAAAATAACTTGCCATGACCGAGGTGTTCTCGAATTTTTTTTTTTTTTCGAAAAATATTTTCTGATTTTGGATTTCACTCAAATTTGATTTCGTTGCCTTCTAATGTGTTCTAAAAGAGTAAATCAGTAATCAGAATCGAAAAATATTTTTCGGATTTTTTTTTTTTTGAAAAAAAATTTTCTGATTTTGGAATTTCCTCAAATTTGATTTGGTTGCCTTCTAATGTGTTTTTAAAGCGTAAATCAGTAATCAGAATCAATATTCATTGTCGACTTTAATTTTTATAAGGAAAAATGTTCACGTCCTTAAACGCCTCCCCATCATTAGCCCGAGTCCAAGTCGATGTCAGTCCCGAGCGGACGGTGTCAGATACTACCTATCGCCCCGGTCTGGACTTGGCGAGGTATTTCGACGTGAAATGTTCCGATACAACTTTTGAACCAGGATAGTTAGAGAGATGATTTCTTCTATGTTGTACGTTGATTGTGGAATGGATTGTGGGAAATAACTTGCCATGACCCAGGTGTTCTTGAATTTTTTTTTTTTTCGAAAAAAATTTTCTGATCTTGAAATTTCCTCAAATCTGATTGCGTTGCCTTCTAATGTGTACTAAAAGAGTAAATCAGTAATCAGAATCAATATTCATTGTCGACTTTAATTTTTATAAGGAAAAATGTTCACGTCCTTAAACGCCTCTCCATCGTTACCCCGACTCCAAGACGATGTTAGACCGGAGCGGACGGTGTCAAATGCGACCGATCTCCCCGGTCTGGACTTAGCGAGATATTCCGACGTGAAATGTTCCGATACAAAAATTTAACTGTGATAGTTAGAGAGATGGTTCCTTTTGTGATGTACGTTGATTGTGTAATAGAATATGGAAATAAACTTGAGATGACCGAGGTCTTCTGGGATTTTTTTTTTTTTTCGAAAAATATTTTTCGATTTCGGAAATCCCTCAAATTTCATTGAGATATGTCCTAATGTGTTCTTAAAACTTAAATCAACAATCAGAATTAATATCCAAAAGTTATTTCATTTTTTATAAGGAAAAACGTTCACGTCCTTTCCGCTCCCAAAAAGTGAGATATCATAGAAAATATCGCTATATTTGTTGTTTACGGCCATACCACGCTGAAATTGCCAGTTCTCGTCAGACCCTTGCGCCGAAAGGTTGTCGTCTCCAGACCTCTCAGAATTACCTGTATAATTGTGAAAGTGTTTCAAGTGTTCGTCTCATGCCCTCGGGCGATTCGCCACATTCCGTAGACGAAACAGGGCGTAAAACCCCTCCGGCGTTGGCCGCATTCCGAAGTGAAGCCGCTCTGTCTAGACTTTACGGCGACTAGCCGCATTCCAAACCCAAGTGTTAGTGAAATCTACCTGAAATTTACCTGTTTTGGGTCGATTTGGACAAAACTGACCGTATTTGAAGTGAAAGTGACTAAAGTTTCTAATTTAAATTCCTCCGAGCGAGGAATTTAAATCGAAAATGACGCTCGATAAGATGGAAATCGAGAACAACGATACAAGTTCCGGCGAGGAAAGCTCCACCTCCACCGCACCAACCAAAAAATCGAGGACTACCGATATCAATAATCCCAAATTCACGCACCCAACCACCAAAAAAACCCTAAAAAGAAAGACGGTCCAGCACGTTGAAATCAAAAACAGATTCAACTACCTCCCTGAAACTACGAAGGACGAAGTTGAACCTAAATCTGCCAAAAAACCGCCCCCAATTGTCGTACTGGGGGTATTTACAAACCACGCCAGAAAAGTGAAGGAGATAAAATCCGAAGTAGACGGAAACTTCTACTTAAAATATGGGGTAAATGACACCACCATATACAGTGAGACCTTGAAAGACCAAGAAAAAATCATGAAATTCTTGGACAAACATGGTATACAGTACCACACTTATACCCCCAAACACCTAAAGACCCACGCTTTTACGTTGAGGGGCCTAGAGCAAGACATCGAGCTGGAGGAAATTAAGGACGATTTAATAGGCCAGAATGTTCCAGTAATACAAATCCATAAGATGAGGGCGACGCAATCCCCGGCCTACATGGTGGTGACCGACAATACAGTCACCTTAAAACAGCTACAACACCACATAAAAGTTGTAAGCTACACTAAAATTAGGTGGAATCGGTACACCACCAAAAAAGAAATCATTCAGTGCCACAGATGCCAGTTGTGGGGCCACGCCACCGCCAACTGCCATAGGGCGGAAAAATGTCTCAAATGCGCCGAGTCGCATTTGACGATGAACTGCCCCAAACCAATAACAACCTTGGCTAAGTGCATTAATTGCCATGGAAGTCACCCGGCAAACAGCATTGACTGTCCAATCTACAAATCTATAATCGAAAAGAAGAACTCCAGGAGTTCCAGACCCGCAGTCGCCCCCAAACCGAGATACAGGCCAGCCCCAATTCCAGAAAGCAACCCCTGGGAACAGAGGAAAGCCGCCTATGAGGCGACAATCAAAGCAAATAAGGTGAGTGACAATACCAGCAAAAGCGCACCCACCATCCTGCCAAATATCCCATCTACGCCATCCCCGGAATTCCAATCAACAGGAAATCCATTTGAGGAAATTCAAAATGAATTTAAAAAACTCAATTCTTATATCAACCTAAATAAATTCCTTGAAAGTATAAAGCTTTTAAATAAAAAATTGGAGAGTGCCGCTTCTCAACAGGAACGGTCGAAAATATTCTTTGAATATGTAATTACCTCAAATGGATTCTAAGTCCTTGAAAATAGTTACGTGGAACGCCAACGGTGTGTCTCAAAAACACACCGAAATTGAGAACTTTCTAAATTTCAACAAAATAGACGTACTTACAATTAACGAGACTAGACTGAAAGACATAAACAAATTCTTCATTAACGGTTACAGAACCTTTAGAGCGGACCGAAACGACAATTCTGGTTTTGGTGGAGTCGCCATTCTTGTGAAGAACAGTCTTAGTAGCGCATCCACCATCTCGCCTTTACCCAAAGTAAAGTGCACAATAGAGAATATTAGTGTAATTTTTAATGAAAACTTCGTTATTACGGCGGTGTACAACAGCCCTAGTAACAAATTCACCAATAATTGTTTAAGGAACCTGTTTACAATTAAAAAAACCGCCAACGTTATCGTTCTAGGCGACTTGAACGCTAAGCACGAAGAGTGGAACTGCAATTGCAGAAATACTAACGGGAATCGCCTTTTCAGTTTCCTTGAATCCAACAATTATATAACCTTGAACGTCCCTAGTGGACATACACATTTCCCGGGCAATGGCAAAGCACCAAGTACAATAGATTTGGTGCTTACCAAAAACGTCCGCATAAACAGTATCCCAGAAACTAGTTGTCAACTGGGATCTGACCACAACCCAGTTATTTTCAAAGTCAACATTGATATCGAAAGAAACCCAGCCAAGTTGGTGTACGACTACTCAGTCACCAACTGGGATATCTTTCGTAAAAAATTGGATAGCAAAATCGCTATCAACAACAAAATTGAAACCGCCTCAGAAATCGAAAGGGAAATCGAGACGTTTACGAAGGCCCTCAAATATGCTCGCGATAAAACAACCCCTAAAAAACAACAAAATTTAGCGTACAAAAAACTCCCCCCTCATATAATCGATCTTATCAAATCGAGAAATAAAACTAGGAAACTTTGGCAAAAACATAGAAATTCAATAGATAAAGAAATTCTCAACATTTATACTCGCGAAATCCGGAAAGAAATCAAAAACCTCCAGAATGAAAGATGGGAACAAAAACTCACTAAAATAAATAACGACAGAACCTTCCTTTGGAAAACAGTCCAAAGTAATATTAAAAAATACTCCGAGGTTCCCATCTTAATCCAAAATTCCGCGGAATTCTCTACCGATAAAGAAAAAGCGAACATATTAGCGGAAACCTTCGAAACCGCTCATCATATTTCTCAAGCCGATGACCATGAACAGGCGGACATACGTAAAACAGTAGAAAATTTCCTTAATTCCAACAGGTTCGTTAAACCAGAACAAAAGTTCTTAACGAACCCAACGGAAATTTTCGAATTAATTAAAAAACTCCCGATGAAGAAAGCTCCGGGAAACGACGAAATAGATAATAGGCTGATCAGAAATCTTTCTAAAAAATCAATAGTTCAATTGAACTATATTATTAACGCAATTTTTAAATTCCAGTACTGGCCTAAGTGCTGGAAAACGGCGATAGTTACGCCCATCCCCAAATCCGGAAAGATCACGACCTCTCCGAGTAATTATCGCCCGATCAGCCTATTATCTAACCTTAGTAAATTGACTGAGAAAATACTGTTGACTAAAATCAATTCAGTAATTAAAAATAACCAGATTAAAGATGACCATCAGTTTGGATTCAAGGCAAAACACAGCTCGACACAGCAAACATGCAGAATAGTCGTAGATATTATTAATAACTTCAATATCAAAAATCATACGGTCCTGCTCCTTCTAGATATCGAAAAAGCTTTCGATAAAGTCTGGATAGAGGGCCTGACCTACAAAATGATAAAATTAGAGTTCCCCAAGTTCATTACGAAACTGGTGAACTCCTACTTATCAGATAGGAAATTCACTGTCCGAGTAGGAAAGGAAATTTCCGACCCCATCGACATTACTGCGGGCATTGTACAGGGCTCTGTCCTCGGACCTAGATTATTTAATATCTATGTCCAAGATATCCCAATGCACAAAAATACAAACCTAGCACTCTTCGCAGATGATACAGCAATATATGCTCATTCAAACTGCGCTGAAGACGCTAACAACGAGCTTAAAACCCATCTCAAAATTCTTCATAAATATTTTGACAGATGGAAAATCAAACTGAACGAAGCGAAAACCGAACAAATCGTGTTTAGCAGAAGGAAAAATAATAAAATTATCCAAAATAAATTAAAAATAGGTGACATCGAAGTTCAACCCAAAAACAGTATCAAATACCTAGGAGTTGAACTAGATGAAAGACTTAACTTTCACCGACACATCAAAAATCAAGTCGCCAAAGGTTATGCAACAAAAAAGAAGCTATATCCTCTATTGTGCAAAAAAAGTCATTTAAATTCAGATAACAAAATTCTTTTATACACCTCATACATAAGATCGATCATCACTTACGCCGCGCCGGCCTTCTGCCACCTGAGACCCTACCCTTTGAGATCGATACAAAGCTTGCAGAACAAAGCACTAAGACTGGCTCTAAACAAGCCGTACTTTACAAGAATCTCAGACCTACACGAACAAGCAAACATACCGACAATACGAGAATACATAAACAAAATCTCCAATGACTTCTACCAATTCCAGTGCAACTCAAACAGACTGACAAAAAATATAACGAAATCGCGAATCCACGCAACAAACTCCCGACTTCCCCATTCCCTCCCTTACCAACACCTTCCTACATTCCTAAAACCCCAAGCCAATCCCCATAGAAACGCCACCCGCTAAAGCTGGTATTGTCACTCAACGACATTTTGAAAATGGTGTCTTATCGACGAGATTCGATGAACGCTAGAACCGCCATTGCAAAAGGTGTGTCCATCGCCCCGTAATCGTAATGACCAATCGGCCCCCGGGTTTCGACCCAATAGCGGCACGAGCGGACTTACGACGAAAGGGACTGGCCACATCCAGCAAATGGCGACCTAACCGATTCGTATCTCGCCGATTAGCATAACGGAACTAAACTTCCAATTGTAAATAACTGTAAATCTGTGTAAATATATGTATATATCCCCCTACCTCCCCACTTCCTACCCCAAATTATTTCAATCAGGTTTTTATTTTTAATTTTCCTGAATAATTCCTAATGAGAACATATAAATAAATAAACGATATTAAATAAAAATCCCCCTTATCCCCAATTATTTTAAGATATTCAATCATTTTTTATTATCATAATTAAATGTATATACTTGTACTAAGTAGAAGCTTTATAGCCCCCCAATGTATTATAAATAAGTTCATATACCAACTTATAATGTATTTCTTAACACCAAATATACATGTTTGAATTGAATTGAATTGAATTGAACACTGAAGCCAAGCAGCGTCGGGCGCGGTTAGTACTTGGATGGGTGACCGCTTGGGAACACCGCGTGCTGTAAGCTTTTTTTTTACGTTCTGCATCGGTCTGCCGAGATAACGTGGTGCATCGGTATGATCGAGTTTACGTTCTGCATCGGTAAGATCGAGATTACGTGATGCATCGGTAAGATTGAGATTACGTGGTGCATCGGTAAGATCGAGTTTACGTGGTGCATCGGTAAGATCCAATTCACGTTCTGCATCGGTAAGATCCAGTTCAC
>NC_059508.1:36736609-36746609 GCF_914767665.1 Harmonia axyridis
CACCGAGGCCGTTTCGACCGTTCGCCGCGCCTACTAGAGCTGATTTCTTCGGACTCCGATCAGAAAATCCGCCGATGCATGTCGTTAACACCTAGTCCGCCTCGTCCGATCGATCGAGGCCGTTTCGACCGTTCGCCGCGCCTACTAGAGCTGATTTCTTCGGACTCCGATCAGAAAATCCGCCGATGCATGTCGTTAACACCTAGTCCGCCTCGTCCGATCGATCTAGGCCGTCTCGATCCACCCATCGCGCATCGAAAGTCGCATCTCTCGAACTCCGATCCGGAAATCGGCCGATGCATCACGTTAACTATTTCTTATATATCTAATATAATATACATCGAGACGGTAAGAATTCTTTTAATCGAAGATATACATATACTTCTCATCAATATCCAAAAGCTTATCGAAAAATAAATTACTCAACTTTTACGTGAAGAATCGTTCACCCAAACCTTATCCCCTATATGTCAGGAGAACCCAAGGTTCCCCTCCAGACACGATTTAGCAAACTTTTCCCGATCGATCCGACCCACCGAGGCCGTCTCGACCGTCCGCTGCGCCTACTAGGGCCGATTTCTTCGGACTCCGATCAGAAAATATACCGATGCATGTCGTTAACACCTAGTCCGCCTCGTCCGATCTATCTAAACAGTCTCGACGCACCCAACACTCTTTCAAAGTCGGATTACTCGGACTCAATCTGAAAATGGACCGATGCATGACGTCAACACTTAGCCCGCCTCGTCTGATCGATCTAAGCCATCTCGACCCACCCAACACGCCTTCCAAGTCGGATCACTCGGACTTCGATCTGAAAATCTCCGGACTCATTTTTATGAATATCCCCAGTCAGTAAGAACGTTATTTCGCCAATATATACCAACAATAAACCATATTCCAATAGCTGAACCAAAAATATAATTCCCGATCCAAACGTTCTGCATCGCCCAACGCGACCACCTTCCCTATATATGTCAGGAGAGCACAGGGTTCCCCTCCAGACAACACTTACGCTCTATCCCCGACTCTCGGTCGATCGATAGGCCAGGTCAGCGGTGTCTGTTTCGGCCGAAGCTCGGACTTTGGTCAAAATGTTCCGATACAAAATTTGAACCAAGATAGATACAGATATGATTCCTTCTTAAATATACGTTGATTATCGAACAGAATATGGTAAATATTTTGCGATGACCGAGGATTTCATGAATTTTTTTTTTTTTCGAAAAAATTTTCTGTTATCGGAATTTCCTCAAATTTCATTTGGTTGCCTACTAATGCATATTAAAAACGATAATCAACAATCAGAATCATTATTTATCATTTATTTCAATTTTTATAATGAAAAACGTTCACGTCCTTTCGCGCCTCTCGATCGTCGTTTACGTGATGCATCGGTCAGCCCTAGTTTACGTGGTGCATCGGTAAGATCGAGTTCACGTTCTGCATCGGTAAGATCCAGTTCACGTGGTGCATCGGTAAGATCGAGATTACGTGGTGCATCGGTAAGATCGAGTTTACGTGGTGCATCGGTAAGATCCAATTCACGTTCTGCATCGGTAAGATCCAGTTCACGTGGTGCATCGGTGAGATCGAGTTTACGTTCTGCATCGGTGTGATCTAGTTTACGTTGTGCATCGGTAAGATCGAGATTACGTGAAGCATCGGTATGATCGAGTTTACGTTCTGCATCGGTCTGGACTTAGAGATATATTTTCGACGTGAAAATGTTCCGATACAACTTTTGAACCAGGATAGTTAGAGAGATGATTTTTTCTGGGATGTACGTTGATTGGGGAATGGATTGTGGAAAATAACTTGCCATGACCGAGGTGTTCTCGAATTTTTTTTTTTTTTCGAAAAATATTTTCTGATTTTGGATTTTACTCAAATTTGATTTCGTTGCCTTCTAATGTGTTCTAAAAGAGTAAATCAGTAATCAGAATCGAAAAATATTTTTCGGATTTTTTTTTTTTTGAAAAAAAATTTTCTGATTTTGGAATTTCCTCAAATTTGATTTGGTTGCCTTCTAATGTGTTTTTAAAGCGTAAATCAGTAATCAGAATCAATATTCATTGTCGACTTTAATTTTTATAAGGAAAAATGTTCACGTCCTTAAACGCCTCCCCATCATTAGCCCGAGTCCAAGTCGATGTCAGTCCCGAGCGGACGGTGTCAGATACTACCTATCGCCCCGGTCTGGACTTGGCGAGGTATTTCGACGTGAAATGTTCCGATACAACTTTTGAACCAGGATAGTTAGAGAGATGATTTCTTCTATGTTGTACGTTGATTGTGGAATGGATTGTGGGAAATAACTTGCCATGACCCAGGTGTTCTTGAATTTTTTTTTTTTTCGAAAAAAATTTTCTGATCTTGAAATTTCCTCAAATCTGATTGCGTTGCCTTCTAATGTGTTCTAAAAGAGTAAATCAGTAATCAGAATCAATATTCATTGTCGACTTTAATTTTTATAAGGAAAAATGTTCACGTCCTTAAACGCCTCTCCATCGTTACCCCGACTCCAAGACGATGTTAGACCGGAGCGGACGGTGTCAGATGCGACCGATCTCCCCGGTCTGGACTTAGCGAGATATTCCGACGTGAAATGTTCCGATACAAAAATTTAACTGTGATAGTTAGAGAGATGGTTCCTTTTGTGATGTACGTTGATTGTGTAATAGAATATGGAAATAAACTTGAGATGACCGAGGTCTTCTGGGATTTTTTTTTTTTTTCGAAAAATATTTTTCGATTTCGGAAATCCCTCAAATTTCATTGAGATATGTCCTAATGTGTTCTTAAAGCTTAAATCAACAATCAGAATTAATATCCAAAAGTTATTTCATTTTTTATGAGGAAAAACGTTCACGTCCTTTCCGCTCCCAAAAAGTGAGATATCATAGAAAATATCGCAATATATGTTGTTTACGGCCATACCACGCTGAAATTGCCAGTTCTCGTCAGAACACTGAAGCCAAGCAGCGTCGGGCGCGGTTAGTACTTGGATGGGTGACCGCTTGGGAACACCGCGTGCTGTAAGCTTTTTTTTTACGTTCTGCATCGGTCTGCCGAGATAACGTGGTGCATCGGTATGATCGAGTTTACGTTCTGCATCGGTAAGATCGAGATTACGTGATGCATCGGTAAGATTGAGATTACGTGGTGCATCGGTAAGATCGAGATTACGTGGTGCATCGGTAAGATCGAGTTTACGTGGTGCATCGGTAAGATCCAATTCACGTTCTGCATCGGTAAGATCCAGTTCACGTGGTGCATCGGTGAGATTGAGATTACGTGGTGCATCGGTAAGATCGAGTTTACGTGGTGCATCGGTAAGATCCAATTCACGTTCTGCATCGGTAAGATCCAGTTCACGTGGTGCATCGGTAAGATTGAGATTACGTGGTGCATCGGTAAGATCGAGTTTACGTGGTGCATCGGTAAGATCCAATTCACGTTCTGCATCGGTAAGATCCAGTTCACGTGGTGCATCGGTAAGATTGAGATTACGTGGTGCATCGGTAAGATCGAGTTTACGTGGTGCATCGGTAAGATCCAATTCACGTTCTGCATCGGTAAGATCCAGTTCACGTGGTGCATCGGTAAGATGGAGATTACGTGGTGCATCGGTAAGATCGAGATTACGTGGTGCATCGGTAAGATCTACTTTACGTTCTGCATCGGTCTGCCCTTGTTTACGTGGTGCATCGGTAAGATCGAGATTACGTGAAGCATCGGTATGATCGAGTTTACGTTCTGCATCGGTCTGCCCGATATTACGTGGTGCATCGGTTCAGCCCTAGTTTACGTTGTGCATCGGTCTGGACTTAGAGATATATTTTCGACGTGAAAATGTTCCGATACAACTTTTGAACCAGGATAGTTAGAGAGATGATTTTTTCTGTGATGTACGTCGATTGGGGAATGGATTGTGGAAAATAACTTGCCATGACCGAGGTGTCCTCGAATTTTTTTTTTTTTCGAAAAAAATTTTCTGATTGTGGAATTTTCTCAAATTTGATTTGGTTGCCTCCTAATGTGTTCTAAAAGAGTAAATCAGTAATAGGAATCGAAAAATATTTTTCGGATTTTTTTTTTTTTCGAAAAAAATTTTCTGATCGTGGAATTTCCTCAAATTCGATTTGGTTGCCTTCTAATGTGTTTTTAAAGCGTAAATCAGTAATCAGAATCAATATTCATTGTCGACTTTAATTTTTATAAGGAAAAATGTTCACGTCCTTAAACGCCTCCCCATCATCAGCCCGAGTCCAAGTCGATGTCAGTCCCGAGCGGACGGTGTCAGATACTACCTATCGCCGAGGTCTGGACTTGGCGAGATATTACGACGTGAAATGTTCCGATACAACTTTTGAACCAGGATAGTTAGAGAGATGATTTCTTCTATGTTGTACGTTGATTGTGGAATGAAATACGGAAAATAACTCGCCATGACCGAGGTGATTACGATTTTTTTTTTTTTTTCGAAAAAAATTTTCTGATCGTGGAATTTTCTCAAATTTGATTTGGTTGCCTCCTTATATGTTCTAATAGCGATAATCAACAATCAGAATCAAAATCCATGATCGGGTTTGATTTTTATAAGGAAAAATGTTCACGTCCTTTTTTTCAACCCCGACTCATTGACGATGTTAGAACCGAGCCGGCGGTGTCAGATACGACCGATCGCCCCGGTCCCGATCGTCATTTACGTTGTGCATCGGTCTGCCCGAGATTACGTGGTGCATCGGTATGATCGAGTTTACGTGGTGCATCGGTAAGATCCAATTCACGTTCTGCATCGGTAAGATCCAGTTCACGTGGTGCATCGGTAAGATTGAGATTACGTGGTGCATCGGTAAGATCGAGTTTACGTGGTGCATCGGTAAGATCCAATTCACGTTCTGCATCGGTAAGATCCAGTTCACGTGGTGCATCGGTAAGATGGAGATTACGTGGTGCATCGGTAAGATCGAGATTACGTGGTGCATCGGTAAGATCTACTTTACGTTCTGCATCGGTCTGCCCTTGTTTACGTGGTGCATCGGTAAGATCGAGATTACGTGAAGCATCGGTATGATCGAGTTTACGTTCTGCATCGGTCTGCCCGATATTACGTGGTGCATCGGTTCAGCCCTAGTTTACGTTGTGCATCGGTCTGGACTTAGAGATATATTTTCGACGTGAAAATGTTCCGATACAACTTTTGAACCAGGATAGTTAGAGAGATGATTTTTTCTGTGATGTACGTCGATTGGGGAATGGATTGTGGAAAATAACTTGCCATGACCGAGGTGTCCTCGAATTTTTTTTTTTTTCGAAAAAAATTTTCTGATTGTGGAATTTTCTCAAATTTGATTTGGTTGCCTCCTAATGTGTTCTAAAAGAGTAAATCAGTAATAGGAATCGAAAAATATTTTTCGGATTTTTTTTTTTTTCGAAAAAAATTTTCTGATCGTGGAATTTCCTCAAATTCGATTTGGTTGCCTTCTAATGTGTTTTTAAAGCGTAAATCAGTAATCAGAATCAATATTCATTGTCGACTTTAATTTTTATAAGGAAAAATGTTCACGTCCTTAAACGCCTCCCCATCATCAGCCCGAGTCCAAGTCGATGTCAGTCCCGAGCGGACGGTGTCAGATACTACCTATCGCCGAGGTCTGGACTTGGCGAGATATTACGACGTGAAATGTTCCGATACAACTTTTGAACCAGGATAGTTAGAGAGATGATTTCTTCTATGTTGTACGTTGATTGTGGAATGAAATACGGAAAATAACTCGCCATGACCGAGGTGATTACGATTTTTTTTTTTTTTTCGAAAAAAATTTTCTGATCGTGGAATTTTCTCAAATTTGATTTGGTTGCCTCCTTATATGTTCTAATAGCGATAATCAACAATCAGAATCAAAATCCATGATCGGGTTTGATTTTTATAAGGAAAAATGTTCACGTCCTTTTTTTCAACCCCGACTCATTGACGATGTTAGAACCGAGCCGGCGGTGTCAGATACGACCGATCGCCCCGGTCCCGATCGTCATTTACGTTGTGCATCGGTCTGCCCGAGATTACGTGGTGCATCGGTATGATCGAGTTTACGTGGTGCATCGGTAAGATCCAATTCACGTTCTGCATCGGTAAGATCCAGTTCACGTGGTGCATCGGTAAGATGGAGATTACGTGGTGCATCGGTAAGATCGAGATTACGTGGTGCATCGGTAAGATCTACTTTACGTTCTGCATCGGTCTGCCCTTGTTTACGTGGTGCATCGGTAAGATCGAGATTACGTGAAGCATCGGTATGATCGAGTTTACGTTCTGCATCGGTCTGCCCGATATTACGTGGTGCATCGGTTCAGCCCTAGTTTACGTTGTGCATCGGTCTGGACTTAGAGATATATTTTCGACGTGAAAATGTTCCGATACAACTTTTGAACCAGGATAGTTAGAGAGATGATTTTTTCTGTGATGTACGTCGATTGGGGAATGGATTGTGGAAAATAACTTGCCATGACCGAGGTGTCCTCGAATTTTTTTTTTTTTCGAAAAAAATTTTCTGATTGTGGAATTTTCTCAAATTTGATTTGGTTGCCTCCTAATGTGTTCTAAAAGAGTAAATCAGTAATAGGAATCGAAAAATATTTTTCGGATTTTTTTTTTTTTCGAAAAAAATTTTCTGATCGTGGAATTTCCTCAAATTCGATTTGGTTGCCTTCTAATGTGTTTTTAAAGCGTAAATCAGTAATCAGAATCAATATTCATTGTCGACTTTAATTTTTATAAGGAAAAATGTTCACGTCCTTAAACGCCTCCCCATCATCAGCCCGAGTCCAAGTCGATGTCAGTCCCGAGCGGACGGTGTCAGATACTACCTATCGCCGAGGTCTGGACTTGGCGAGATATTACGACGTGAAATGTTCCGATACAACTTTTGAACCAGGATAGTTAGAGAGATGATTTCTTCTATGTTGTACGTTGATTGTGGAATGAAATACGGAAAATAACTCGCCATGACCGAGGTGATTACGATTTTTTTTTTTTTTTCGAAAAAAATTTTCTGATCGTGGAATTTTCTCAAATTTGATTTGGTTGCCTCCTTATATGTTCTAATAGCGATAATCAACAATCAGAATCAAAATCCATGATCGGGTTTGATTTTTATAAGGAAAAATGTTCACGTCCTTTTTTTCAACCCCGACTCATTGACGATGTTAGAACCGAGCCGGCGGTGTCAGATACGACCGATCGCCCCGGTCCCGATCGTCATTCACGTTGTGCATCGGTCTGCCCGAGATTACGTGGTGCATCGGTATGATCGAGTTTACGTGGTGCATCGGTAAGATCCAATTCACGTTCTGCATCGGTAAGATCCAGTTCACGTGGTGCATCGGTAAGATGGAGATTACGTGGTGCATCGGTAAGATCGAGATTACGGGGTGCATCGGTAAGATCTACTTTACGTTCTGCATCGGTCTGCCCTTGTTTACGTGGTGCATCGGTAAGATCGAGATTACGTGAAGCATCGGTATGATCGAGTTTACGTTCTGCATCGGTCTGCCCGATATTACGTGGTGCATCGGTTCAGCCCTAGTTTACGTTGTGCATCGGTCTGGACTTAGAGATATATTTTCGACGTGAAAATGTTCCGATACAACTTTTGAACCAGGATAGTTAGAGAGATGATTTTTTCTGTGATGTACGTCGATTGGGGAATGGATTGTGGAAAATAACTTGCCATGACCGAGGTGTCCTCGAATTTTTTTTTTTTTCGAAAAAAATTTTCTGATTGTGGAATTTTCTCAAATTTGATTTGGTTGCCTCCTAATGTGTTCTAAAAGAGTAAATCAGTAATAGGAATCGAAAAATATTTTTCGGATTTTTTTTTTTTTCGAAAAAAATTTTCTGATCGTGGAATTTCCTCAAATTCGATTTGGTTGCCTTCTAATGTGTTTTTAAAGCGTAAATCAGTAATCAGAATCAATATTCATTGTCGACTTTAATTTTTATAAGGAAAAATGTTCACGTCCTTAAACGCCTCCCCATCATCAGCCCGAGTCCAAGTCGATGTCAGTCCCGAGCGGACGGTGTCAGATACTACCTATCGCCGAGGTCTGGACTTGGCGAGATATTACGACGTGAAATGTTCCGATACAACTTTTGAACCAGGATAGTTAGAGAGATGATTTCTTCTATGTTGTACGTTGATTGTGGAATGAAATACGGAAAATAACTCGCCATGACCGAGGTGATTACGATTTTTTTTTTTTTTCGAAAAAAATTTTCTGATCGTGGAATTTTCTCAAATTTGATTTGGTTGCCTCCTTATATGTTCTAATAGCGATAATCAACAATCAGAATCAAAATCCATGATCGGGTTTGATTTTTATAAGGAAAAATGTTCACGTCCTTTTTTTCAACCCCGACTCATTGACGATGTTAGAACCGAGCCGGCGGTGTCAGATACGACCGATCGCCCCGGTCCCGATCGTCATTTACGTTGTGCATCGGTCTGCCCGAGATTACGTGGTGCATCGGTCTGGACTTAGAGATATATTTTCGACGTGAAAATGTTCCGATACAACTTTTGAACCAGGATAGTTAGAGAGATGATTTTTTCTGTGATGTACGTCGATTGGGGAATGGATTGTGGAAAATAACTTGCCATGACCGAGGTGTCCTCGAATTTTTTTTTTTTTTTCGAAAAAAATTTTCTGATCGTGGAATTTTCTCAAATTTGATTTGGTTGCCTCCTAATGTGTTCTAATAGCGATAATCAACAATCAGAATCAAAATCCATGGTCGGGTTTGGTTTTTATAAGGAATAATGTTCACGTCCTTTTTTTCAACCCCGACTCATTGACGATGTTAGAACCGAGCCGGCGGTGTCAGATACGACCGATCGCCCCGGTCCCGATCGTCATTTACGTTGTGCATCGGTCTGCCCGAGATTACGTGGTGCATCGGTCTGGACTTAGAGATATATTTTCGACGTGAAAATGTTCCGATACAACTTTTGAACCAGGATAGTTAGAGAGATGATTTTTTCTGGGATGTACGTTGATTGGGGAATGGATTGTGGGAAATAACTTGCCATGACCGAGGTGTTCTCGAATTTTTTTTTTTTTTTCGAAAAAAATTTTCTGATCGTGGAATTTTCTCAAATTTGATTTGGTTGCCTCCTAATGTGTTCTAATAGCGATAATCAACAATCAGAATCAAAATCCATGGTCGGGTTTGGTTTTTATAAGGAATAATGTTCACGTCCTTTTTCGCCTATGTTCTTTTTCGACGTGAAATGTTCCGATACAACTTTTGAACCAGGATAGTTAGAGAGATGATTTTTTCTGGGATGTATGTTGATTGACGTACGAAACTTGGAAAAAAATAGAAAAGACCGAGGTACTCTAGAAAAAAAAATTTATTGAAAATATTTTTTTGATTTCGGAATTAATTCGAAATTCATTCAGATGTCTTCTATCAATATCGCGAAAGAAAAATCAATAATCAGAATCGATATTCATCTAAGATTATTTCCTTCTGGATTGTGTTAACATTCGGTACGATCTTGTCTACGTGATGCATCGGTTTGTTTCTCGGCTCTTGTGAGCAAGTTGGACACTCGAGACGGCCTCCATCGATCGGATTAGGCGGGCTTTAATGTTAACGTGCTGCATCGGTGTGATCTTGTTTACGTCATGCATCGGTATAGCTTTAAATCGCGCCGTAAAGTCGTTCACGTCATGCATCGGTATCTTAAATCGCGCCGTAAAGTCGTTCACGTCATGCATCGGTATCTTAAATCGCGCCGTAAAGTCGTTCACGTCATGCATCGGTATCTTAAATCGAGCCGAAAAGTCGTTCACGTCATGCATCGGTATGGCTTTAAATCGCGCCCTAGGGTCGTTCACGTCATGCATCGGTGGCACAAAAAAAAGACGCCGATGCATGACGTGAGCCGACTTTTCGGCTCGATTTAAGATACCGATGCATGACGTGAAC
>NC_059508.1:36756609-36764109 GCF_914767665.1 Harmonia axyridis
CTTCGGACTCCGATCAGAAAATCCGCCGATGCATGTCGTTAACACCTAGTCCGCCTCGTCCGATCGATCGAGGCCGTTTCGACCGTTCGCCGCGCCTACTAGAGCTGATTTCTTCGGACTCCGATCAGAAAATCCGCCGATGCATGTCGTTAACACCTAGTCCGCCTCGTCCGATCGATCTAGGCCGTCTCGATCCACCCATCGCGCATCGAAAGTCGCATCTCTCGAACTCCGATCCGGAAATCGGCCGATGCATCACGTTAACTATTTCTTATATATCTAATATAATATACATCGAGACGGTAAGAATTCTTTTAATCGAAGATATACATATACTTCTCATCAATATCCAAAAGCTTATCGAAAAATAAATTACTCAACTTTTACGTGAAGAATCGTTCACCCAAACCTTATCCCCTATATATGTCAGGAGAACCCAAGGTTCCCCTCCAGACACGATTTAGCAAACTTTTCCCGATCGATCCGACCCACCGAGGCCGTCTCGACCGTCCGCTGCGCCTACTAGGGCCGATTTCTTCGGACTCCGATCAGAAAATATACCGATGCATGTCGTTAACACCTAGTCCGCCTCGTCCGATCTATCTAAACAGTCTCGACGCACCCAACACTCTTTCAAAGTCGGATTACTCGGACTCAATCTGAAAATGGACCGATGCATGACGTCAACACTTAGCCCGCCTCGTCTGATCGATCTAAGCCATCTCGACCCACCCAACACGCCTTCCAAGTCGGATCACTCGGACTTCGATCTGAAAATCTCCGGACTCATTTTTATGAATATCCCCAGTCAGTAAGAACGTTATTTCGCCAATATATACCAACAATAAACCATATTCCAATAGCTGAACCAAAAATATAATTCCCGATCCAAACGTTCTGCATCGCCCAACGCGACCACCTTCCCTATATATGTCAGGAGAGCACAGGGTTCCCCTCCAGACAACACTTACGCTCTATCCCCGACTCTCGGTCGATCGATAGGCCAGGTCAGCGGTGTCTGTTTCGGCCGAAGCTCGGACTTTGGTCAAAATGTTCCGATACAAAATTTGAACCAAGATAGATACAGATATGATTCCTTCTTAAATATACGTTGATTATCGAACAGAATATGGTAAATATTTTGCGATGACCGAGGATTTCATGAATTTTTTTTTTTTTCGAAAAAATTTTCTGTTATCGGAATTTCCTCAAATTTCATTTGGTTGCCTACTAATGCATATTAAAAACGATAATCAACAATCAGAATCATTATTTATCATTTATTTCAATTTTTATAATGAAAAACGTTCACGTCCTTTCGCGCCTCTCGATCGTCGTTTACGTGATGCATCGGTCAGCCCTAGTTTACGTGGTGCATCGGTAAGATCGAGTTCACGTTCTGCATCGGTAAGATCCAGTTCACGTGGTGCATCGGTAAGATCGAGATTACGTGGTGCATCGGTAAGATCGAGTTTACGTGGTGCATCGGTAAGATCCAATTCACGTTCTGCATCGGTAAGATCCAGTTCACGTGGTGCATCGGTGAGATCGAGTTTACGTTCTGCATCGGTGTGATCTAGTTTACGTTGTGCATCGGTAAGATCGAGATTACGTGAAGCATCGGTATGATCGAGTTTACGTTCTGCATCGGTCTGGACTTAGAGATATATTTTCGACGTGAAAATGTTCCGATACAACTTTTGAACCAGGATAGTTAGAGAGATGATTTTTTCTGGGATGTACGTTGATTGGGGAATGGATTGTGGAAAATAACTTGCCATGACCGAGGTGTTCTCGAATTTTTTTTTTTTTTCGAAAAATATTTTCTGATTTTGGATTTTACTCAAATTTGATTTCGTTGCCTTCTAATGTGTTCTAAAAGAGTAAATCAGTAATCAGAATCGAAAAATATTTTTCGGATTTTTTTTTTTTTGAAAAAAAATTTTCTGATTTTGGAATTTCCTCAAATTTGATTTGGTTGCCTTCTAATGTGTTTTTAAAGCGTAAATCAGTAATCAGAATCAATATTCATTGTCGACTTTAATTTTTATAAGGAAAAATGTTCACGTCCTTAAACGCCTCCCCATCATTAGCCCGAGTCCAAGTCGATGTCAGTCCCGAGCGGACGGTGTCAGATACTACCTATCGCCCCGGTCTGGACTTGGCGAGGTATTTCGACGTGAAATGTTCCGATACAACTTTTGAACCAGGATAGTTAGAGAGATGATTTCTTCTATGTTGTACGTTGATTGTGGAATGGATTGTGGGAAATAACTTGCCATGACCCAGGTGTTCTTGAATTTTTTTTTTTTTCGAAAAAAATTTTCTGATCTTGAAATTTCCTCAAATCTGATTGCGTTGCCTTCTAATGTGTTCTAAAAGAGTAAATCAGTAATCAGAATCAATATTCATTGTCGACTTTAATTTTTATAAGGAAAAATGTTCACGTCCTTAAACGCCTCTCCATCGTTACCCCGACTCCAAGACGATGTTAGACCGGAGCGGACGGTGTCAGATGCGACCGATCTCCCCGGTCTGGACTTAGCGAGATATTCCGACGTGAAATGTTCCGATACAAAAATTTAACTGTGATAGTTAGAGAGATGGTTCCTTTTGTGATGTACGTTGATTGTGTAATAGAATATGGAAATAAACTTGAGATGACCGAGGTCTTCTGGGATTTTTTTTTTTTTTCGAAAAATATTTTTCGATTTCGGAAATCCCTCAAATTTCATTGAGATATGTCCTAATGTGTTCTTAAAGCTTAAATCAACAATCAGAATTAATATCCAAAAGTTATTTCATTTTTTATGAGGAAAAACGTTCACGTCCTTTCCGCTCCCAAAAAGTGAGATATCATAGAAAATATCGCAATATATGTTGTTTACGGCCATACCACGCTGAAATTGCCAGTTCTCGTCAGAACACTGAAGCCAAGCAGCGTCGGGCGCGGTTAGTACTTGGATGGGTGACCGCTTGGGAACACCGCGTGCTGTAAGCTTTTTTTTTACGTTCTGCATCGGTCTGCCGAGATAACGTGGTGCATCGGTATGATCGAGTTTACGTTCTGCATCGGTAAGATCGAGATTACGTGATGCATCGGTAAGATTGAGATTACGTGGTGCATCGGTAAGATCGAGATTACGTGGTGCATCGGTAAGATCGAGTTTACGTGGTGCATCGGTAAGATCCAATTCACGTTCTGCATCGGTAAGATCCAGTTCACGTGGTGCATCGGTGAGATTGAGATTACGTGGTGCATCGGTAAGATCGAGTTTACGTGGTGCATCGGTAAGATCCAATTCACGTTCTGCATCGGTAAGATCCAGTTCACGTGGTGCATCGGTAAGATTGAGATTACGTGGTGCATCGGTAAGATCGAGTTTACGTGGTGCATCGGTAAGATCCAATTCACGTTCTGCATCGGTAAGATCCAGTTCACGTGGTGCATCGGTAAGATTGAGATTACGTGGTGCATCGGTAAGATCGAGTTTACGTGGTGCATCGGTAAGATCCAATTCACGTTCTGCATCGGTAAGATCCAGTTCACGTGGTGCATCGGTAAGATGGAGATTACGTGGTGCATCGGTAAGATCGAGATTACGTGGTGCATCGGTAAGATCTACTTTACGTTCTGCATCGGTCTGCCCTTGTTTACGTGGTGCATCGGTAAGATCGAGATTACGTGAAGCATCGGTATGATCGAGTTTACGTTCTGCATCGGTCTGCCCGATATTACGTGGTGCATCGGTTCAGCCCTAGTTTACGTTGTGCATCGGTCTGGACTTAGAGATATATTTTCGACGTGAAAATGTTCCGATACAACTTTTGAACCAGGATAGTTAGAGAGATGATTTTTTCTGTGATGTACGTCGATTGGGGAATGGATTGTGGAAAATAACTTGCCATGACCGAGGTGTCCTCGAATTTTTTTTTTTTTCGAAAAAAATTTTCTGATTGTGGAATTTTCTCAAATTTGATTTGGTTGCCTCCTAATGTGTTCTAAAAGAGTAAATCAGTAATAGGAATCGAAAAATATTTTTCGGATTTTTTTTTTTTTCGAAAAAAATTTTCTGATCGTGGAATTTCCTCAAATTCGATTTGGTTGCCTTCTAATGTGTTTTTAAAGCGTAAATCAGTAATCAGAATCAATATTCATTGTCGACTTTAATTTTTATAAGGAAAAATGTTCACGTCCTTAAACGCCTCCCCATCATCAGCCCGAGTCCAAGTCGATGTCAGTCCCGAGCGGACGGTGTCAGATACTACCTATCGCCGAGGTCTGGACTTGGCGAGATATTACGACGTGAAATGTTCCGATACAACTTTTGAACCAGGATAGTTAGAGAGATGATTTCTTCTATGTTGTACGTTGATTGTGGAATGAAATACGGAAAATAACTCGCCATGACCGAGGTGATTACGATTTTTTTTTTTTTTTCGAAAAAAATTTTCTGATCGTGGAATTTTCTCAAATTTGATTTGGTTGCCTCCTTATATGTTCTAATAGCGATAATCAACAATCAGAATCAAAATCCATGATCGGGTTTGATTTTTATAAGGAAAAATGTTCACGTCCTTTTTTTCAACCCCGACTCATTGACGATGTTAGAACCGAGCCGGCGGTGTCAGATACGACCGATCGCCCCGGTCCCGATCGTCATTCACGTTGTGCATCGGTCTGCCCGAGATTACGTGGTGCATCGGTATGATCGAGTTTACGTGGTGCATCGGTAAGATCCAATTCACGTTCTGCATCGGTAAGATCCAGTTCACGTGGTGCATCGGTAAGATGGAGATTACGTGGTGCATCGGTAAGATCGAGATTACGGGGTGCATCGGTAAGATCTACTTTACGTTCTGCATCGGTCTGCCCTTGTTTACGTGGTGCATCGGTAAGATCGAGATTACGTGAAGCATCGGTATGATCGAGTTTACGTTCTGCATCGGTCTGCCCGATATTACGTGGTGCATCGGTTCAGCCCTAGTTTACGTTGTGCATCGGTCTGGACTTAGAGATATATTTTCGACGTGAAAATGTTCCGATACAACTTTTGAACCAGGATAGTTAGAGAGATGATTTTTTCTGTGATGTACGTCGATTGGGGAATGGATTGTGGAAAATAACTTGCCATGACCGAGGTGTCCTCGAATTTTTTTTTTTTTCGAAAAAAATTTTCTGATTGTGGAATTTTCTCAAATTTGATTTGGTTGCCTCCTAATGTGTTCTAAAAGAGTAAATCAGTAATAGGAATCGAAAAATATTTTTCGGATTTTTTTTTTTTTCGAAAAAAATTTTCTGATCGTGGAATTTCCTCAAATTCGATTTGGTTGCCTTCTAATGTGTTTTTAAAGCGTAAATCAGTAATCAGAATCAATATTCATTGTCGACTTTAATTTTTATAAGGAAAAATGTTCACGTCCTTAAACGCCTCCCCATCATCAGCCCGAGTCCAAGTCGATGTCAGTCCCGAGCGGACGGTGTCAGATACTACCTATCGCCGAGGTCTGGACTTGGCGAGATATTACGACGTGAAATGTTCCGATACATCTTTTGAACCAGGATAGTTAGAGAGATGATTTCTTCTATGTTGTACGTTGATTGTGGAATGAAATACGGAAAATAACTCGCCATGACCGAGGTGATTACGATTTTTTTTTTTTTTCGAAAAAAATTTTCTGATCGTGGAATTTTCTCAAATTTGATTTGGTTGCCTCCTTATAAGTTCTAATAGCGATAATCAACAATCAGAATCAAAATCCATGATCGGGTTTGATTTTTATAAGGAAAAATGTTCACGTCCTTTTTTTCAACCCCGACTCATTGACGATGTTAGAACCGAGCCGGCGGTGTCAGATACGACCGATCGCCCCGGTCCCGATCGTCATTTACGTTGTGCATCGGTCTGCCCGAGATTACGTGGTGCATCGGTCTGGACTTAGAGATATATTTTCGACGTGAAAATGTTCCGATACAACTTTTGAACCAGGATAGTTAGAGAGATGATTTTTTCTGTGATGTACGTCGATTGGGGAATGGATTGTGGAAAATAACTCGCCATGACCGAGGTGTCCTCGAATTTTTTTTTTTTTTTCGAAAAAAATTTTCTGATCGTGGAATTTTCTCAAATTTGATTTGGTTGCCTCCTAATGTGTTCTAATAGCGATAATCAACAATCAGAATCAAAATCCATGGTCGGGTTTGGTTTTTATAAGGAATAATGTTCACGTCCTTTTTTTCAACCCCGACTCATTGACGATGTTAGAACCGAGCCGGCGGTGTCAGATACGACCGATCGCCCCGGTCCCGATCGTCATTTACGTTGTGCATCGGTCTGCCCGAGATTACGTGGTGCATCGGTCTGGACTTAGAGATATATTTTCGACGTGAAAATGTTCCGATACAACTTTTGAACCAGGATAGTTAGAGAGATGATTTTTTCTGGGATGTACGTTGATTGGGGAATGGATTGTGGGAAATAACTTGCCATGACCGAGGTGTTCTCGAATTTTTTTTTTTTTTTCGAAAAAAATTTTCTGATCGTGGAATTTTCTCAAATTTGATTTGGTTGCCTCCTAATGTGTTCTAATAGCGATAATCAACAATCAGAATCAAAATCCATGGTCGGGTTTGGTTTTTATAAGGAATAATGTTCACGTCCTTTTTCGCCTATGTTCTTTTTCGACGTGAAATGTTCCGATACAACTTTTGAACCAGGATAGTTAGAGAGATGATTTTTTCTGGGATGTATGTTGATTGACGTACGAAACTTGGAAAAAAATAGAAAAGACCGAGGTACTCTAGAAAAAAAAATTTATTGAAAATATTTTTTTGATTTCGGAATTAATTCGAAATTCATTCAGATGTCTTCTATCAATATCGCGAAAGAAAAATCAATAATCAGAATCGATATTCATCTAAGATTATTTCCTTCTGGATTGTGTTAACATTCGGTACGATCTTGTCTACGTGATGCATCGGTTTGTTTCTCGGCTCTTGTGAGCAAGTTGGACACTCGAGACGGCCTCCATCGATCGGATTAGGCGGGCTTTAATGTTAACGTGCTGCATCGGTGTGATCTTGTTTACGTCATGCATCGGTATAGCTTTAAATCGCGCCGTAAAGTCGTTCACGTCATGCATCGGTATCTTAAATCGCGCCGTAAAGTCGTTCACGTCATGCATCGGTATCTTAAATCGCGCCGTAAAGTCGTTCACGTCATGCATCGGTATCTTAAATCGAGCCGAAAAGTCGTTCACGTCATGCATCGGTATGGCTTTAAATCGCGCCCTAGGGTCGTTCACGTCATGCATCGGTGGCACAAAAAAAAGACGCCGATGCATGACGTGAGCCGACTTTTCGGCTCGATTTAAGATACCGATGCATGACGTGAACGACTTTACGGCGCGATTTAAGATACCGATGCATGACGTGAACCGACTTTTCGGCATGAAGTCAGCTAAAATTATCGTGTGCATCTTGGGTCGGTCCACGTACCG
>NC_059508.1:36767380-36769880 GCF_914767665.1 Harmonia axyridis
AAAATGTTCACGTCCTTAAACGCCTCCCCATCATCAGCCCGAGTCCAAGTCGATGTCAGTCCCGAGCGGACGGTGTCAGATACTACCTATCGCCGAGGTCTGGACTTGGCGAGATATTACGACGTGAAATGTTCCGATACAACTTTTGAACCAGGATAGTTAGAGAGATGATTTCTTCTATGTTGTACGTTGATTGTGGAATGAAATACGGAAAATAACTCGCCATGACCGAGGTGATTACGATTTTTTTTTTTTTTTTCGAAAAAAATTTTCTGATCGTGGAATTTTCTCAAATTTGATTTGGTTGCCTCCTTATATGTTCTAATAGCGATAATCAACAATCAGAATCAAAATCCATGATCGGGTTTGATTTTTATAAGGAAAAATGTTCACGTCCTTTTTTTCAACCCCGACTCATTGACGATGTTAGAACCGAGCCGGCGGTGTCAGATACGACCGATCGCCCCGGTCCCGATCGTCATTTACGTTGTGCATCGGTCTGCCCGAGATTACGTGGTGCATCGGTATGATCGAGTTTACGTGGTGCATCGGTAAGATCCAATTCACGTTCTGCATCGGTAAGATCCAGTTCACGTGGTGCATCGGTAAGATGGAGATTACGTGGTGCATCGGTAAGATCGAGATTACGGGGTGCATCGGTAAGATCTACTTTACGTTCTGCATCGGTCTGCCCTTGTTTACGTGGTGCATCGGTAAGATCGAGATTACGTGAAGCATCGGTATGATCGAGTTTACGTTCTGCATCGGTCTGCCCGATATTACGTGGTGCATCGGTTCAGCCCTAGTTTACGTTGTGCATCGGTCTGGACTTAGAGATATATTTTCGACGTGAAAATGTTCCGATACAACTTTTGAACCAGGATAGTTAGAGAGATGATTTTTTCTGTGATGTACGTCGATTGGGGAATGGATTGTGGAAAATAACTTGCCATGACCGAGGTGTCCTCGAATTTTTTTTTTTTTCGAAAAAAATTTTCTGATTGTGGAATTTTCTCAAATTTGATTTGGTTGCCTCCTAATGTGTTCTAAAAGAGTAAATCAGTAATAGGAATCGAAAAATATTTTTCGGATTTTTTTTTTTTTCGAAAAAAATTTTCTGATCGTGGAATTTCCTCAAATTCGATTTGGTTGCCTTCTAATGTGTTTTTAAAGCGTAAATCAGTAATCAGAATCAATATTCATTGTCGACTTTAATTTTTATAAGGAAAAATGTTCACGTCCTTAAACGCCTCCCCATCATCAGCCCGAGTCCAAGTCGATGTCAGTCCCGAGCGGACGGTGTCAGATACTACCTATCGCCGAGGTCTGGACTTGGCGAGATATTACGACGTGAAATGTTCCGATACAACTTTTGAACCAGGATAGTTAGAGAGATGATTTCTTCTATGTTGTACGTTGATTGTGGAATGAAATACGGAAAATAACTCGCCATGACCGAGGTGATTACGATTTTTTTTTTTTTTCGAAAAAAATTTTCTGATCGTGGAATTTTCTCAAATTTGATTTGGTTGCCTCCTTATATGTTCTAATAGCGATAATCAACAATCAGAATCAAAATCCATGATCGGGTTTGATTTTTATAAGGAAAAATGTTCACGTCCTTTTTTTCAACCCCGACTCATTGACGATGTTAGAACCGAGCCGGCGGTGTCAGATACGACCGATCGCCCCGGTCCCGATCGTCATTCACGTTGTGCATCGGTCTGCCCGAGATTACGTGGTGCATCGGTCTGGACTTAGAGATATATTTTCGACGTGAAAATGTTCCGATACAACTTTTGAACCAGGATAGTTAGAGAGATGATTTTTTCTGTGATGTACGTCGATTGGGGAATGGATTGTGGAAAATAACTTGCCATGACCGAGGTGTCCTCGAATTTTTTTTTTTTTTTCGAAAAAAATTTTCTGATCGTGGAATTTTCTCAAATTTGATTTGGTTGCCTCCTAATGTGTTCTAATAGCGATAATCAACAATCAGAATCAAAATCCATGGTCGGGTTTGGTTTTTATAAGGAATAATGTTCACGTCCTTTTTTTCAACCCCGACTCATTGACGATGTTAGAACCGAGCCGGCGGTGTCAGATACGACCGATCGCCCCGGTCCCGATCGTCATTTACGTTGTGCATCGGTCTGCCCGAGATTACGTGGTGCATCGGTCTGGACTTAGAGATATATTTTCGACGTGAAAATGTTCCGATACAACTTTTGAACCAGGATAGTTAGAGAGATGATTTTTTCTGGGATGTACGTTGATTGGGGAATGGATTGTGGGAAATAACTTGCCATGACCGAGGTGTTCTCGAATTTTTTTTTTTTTTTCGAAAAAAATTTTCTGATCGTGGAATTTTCTCAAATTTGATTTGGTTGCCTCCTAATGTGTTCTAATAGCGATAATCAACAATCAGAATCAAAATCCATGGTCGGGTTTGGTTTTTATAAGGAATAATGTTCACGTCCTTTTTCGCCTATGTTCTTTT
>NC_059508.1:36774880-36777380 GCF_914767665.1 Harmonia axyridis
ATGAGGCGCCCCGGGAATGCGGGTCAGTCATGGAGACCGACCATCTTCCCTTAGTTCACATAAAGTGAACCGTTACTTTCATTGCGCCTTTAGGTTTAGTGATTCCCAATGACTCGCGCACACGCTAGACTCCTTGGTCCGTGTTTCAAGACGGGTCCTGAAAGTACCCAAAGCAATAGCGTCGCTGATCGGCGTTTCAAGAGGTCTGTCCAAGAACACCGCGGCGAACAGTCGCAAACGGACGGAATCGGCACTAGGTCCGATCGCCATCACAATTCACATACTTGCCACGGGCCGGACGCGAACTAAGTCGCGGCCTCCCGCCATCAGTAAACCGTCGAGCGAGCTGTTCGGAAACCCAGTGTCCGTAAACATCGGAAAATCCGAGCTCACGGGCTACACTCGAGACCGTAGAACAGCACCCAACGGATCGCGACGACCTACTAGGGGAGAAGTGCACGCGTCCGAAGCCGGAGATGAACCGAAGGGAACAGCCAACGCGAACGTCGCCGTTTCCACAGTCAGTAAATCCCAACAACAGGCGCGAATGAATCTCCCCATTCGACCTTTCGGGTTTCTCAGGTTTACCCCTGAACGGTTTCACGTACTCTTGAACTCTCTCTTCAAAGTTCTTTTCAACTTTCCCTCACGGTACTTGTTCGCTATCGGTCTCGTGGTTATATTTAGCCTTAGATGGAGTTTACCACCCACTTAGGGCTGCACTCTCAAGCAACCCGACTCTAAGAAGAGATCCTCTAGCAAGCCGCAGCGGTCGCTACGGGCCTGGCACCCTCTATGGGCGATGGCCCCATTCAAGATGGACTTGAACGCGCCGCGAACTCGCCAGATAATGGATCCTTCCAAACACCACATCTCCCGGCGACCGGTTACGATCGCGGGATTCAGTGCTGGGCTAATCCCTGTTCGCTCGCCGCTACTAAGGGAATCCTAGTTAGTTTCTTTTCCTCCGCTTAATAATATGCTTAAATTCAGCGGGTAGTCTCACCTGTCCTGAGGTCGTATGTTCAAATCATCGAAACGTTCCGAAACTAACCTTTGGCGGCTCATAAAATCACGTACCTTACGCGAGGGAGTTAGCCTACTCAAAGGCGTCTATTATCTCCTGCTCCGTATGGCGGATCATGCGAATCCAAGCAAAGTGCTTCGGTGTTTCGGGGGTGCGCTCATGAAAGCTCATCCGCAACGCGCGACAACTGGCACATTAAAGCGATCGGACGTCGTTCAGATTTCTCGGACACGACGATCGCATGTCTACAGTCATGGGCGCAGATCGAGCAATACCACGACACCACAATATATGCTTTCGCAATTCAAGACGGCGCGTTACGAAAACAACTCCTCATCATTCCAACACACGAGGCGTCGAAACGACAGAACGTTGATCGTCACGCGGCAAACCGTCCAACTCGCCCAAATGACCTTCGGTACAGGATCAACGTTAGACGACCTTTACGTCGTCACTTCGTCAAGCCATAACGTCTGGCCGGGCAGTCTTTGTAATGGAACCGACCCTCAGTCAGGAGTGGTCCGAGGACAGTGTCCGAGGACCGCAATGTGCGTTCGAAATGTCGATGTTCATGTGTCCTGCAGTTCGCATGTTGACGCGCAATTAGCTGCGTTCTTCATCGACCCACGAGCCAAGTGATCCACCGTTCAGGGTAATCTTTTATGTTCGATTTCTCGGTACTAGTCGCAATGGACTTTCCCTCGAAATACGAGACGCCAACTGCGAACCTCCTCGAGAATGACATTCCAATGACTGAGACGACCCACTGAAGGGTCAATACGTCAGTCGATCGGCGCAAAATCTTCGGTTCAACTAGTTTGCGTACTAATCTAGTGACAATTATCGTAAAAAATTCGGACGGAGACAAACGTCGCAGACAATCCCGAAAGAGCATAAAAACGCTAATGTAACGGGCGTCGCACAACGTCGACGTCTTCGTCCCTGGAATAGATCGTCCTACCGAAGTCCGTAGACAACGGTAACGACTGATCGATTTCGGGCGAGAATCTTTAAAACCTGCAGCCGGCTCCTCGTTCCGTGCCAAACACGAAACTTCGCCCAGCCACGAACGCGGCAATCCAAGCGCTTCGAATCCTTATTCCGAGCACATCACGAGACTTCGCCCAACTACGAACGTCAGCATAAGCAGCCGGCTCCTCGTTCCATCAAGGAACTTCGCCCAACCACAAACGCCGACATAAGCGGCCGGCTCCTCATTTCGTGAGCATCTCTAAACATGGACCTACAACGAAGGCTGCACACACGTGCGGCCGGCTCCTCGTTTCGAGGATATCACAAGACTTCGCCCAACCACGAACGTCAGCATAAGCAGCCGGCTCCTCGTTCCGTCAAGGAACTTCGCCCAACCACAAACGCCGACATAGGCGGCCGGCTCCTCATCTCGTAAACATCACGAAACTTCGCCCAACCACACGAACGCAAAGCCAGCGGCCGGCTCCTCGTTCCGTGCAC
>NC_059508.1:36779880-36792380 GCF_914767665.1 Harmonia axyridis
TCTAGAAACAATCCCTCGCCAAGGCGTCCATATATAATACGAACCCCCGGCTATCAACTAATTTCTTATACACATTCCATCTCGACCCTTCGCTATACATGTGAATATAACGACACGGTGATTCGAGATTCAACAATATTTGTCGCTCGGAACGAATTGAGTGGTTGCAAATTTTTTGTGAACATAACCCGCAACGGGCAGAGGATCACGATTTTAAGGTTGGTCGCTTAAAGGCCATTCGACTACAAAGAGACGAAGCGGACCGCGACCTCGCTGCATGAGGTTGACGAAAGCGACCCAAGATGCGAAAGCCGAAACCAACACACCTTGCCAGTACCCAAACGCCGAGGTCGGATTCGGGTCTACCACTTACCAACTGAATATCATCCTAAAAAGAACTCCAAACAGTCTAGGACAGGACCCATTCTCCACCCCTTCTATATATGTCAGGAGAACCCCGGATTCCCCTCCAGACACGATTTAGCAAACTTTTCCCGATCGATCCGACCCACCGAGGCCGTTTCGACCGTTCGCCGCGCCTACTAGAGCTGATTTCTTCGGACTCCGATCAGAAAATCCGCCGATGCATGTCGTTAACACCTAGTCCGCCTCGTCCGATCGATCGAGGCCGTTTCGACCGTTCGCCGCGCCTACTAGAGCTGATTTCTTCGGACTCCGATCAGAAAATCCGCCGATGCATGTCGTTAACACCTAGTCCGCCTCGTCCGATCGATCTAGGCCGTCTCGATCCACCCATCGCGCATCGAAAGTCGCATCTCTCGAACTCCGATCCGGAAATCGGCCGATGCATCACGTTAACTATTTCTTATATATCTAATATAATATACATCGAGACGGTAAGAATTCTTTTAATCGAAGATATACATATACTTCTCATCAATATCCAAAAGCTTATCGAAAAATAAATTACTCAACTTTTACGTGAAGAATCGTCCACCCAAACCTTATCCCCTATATATGTCAGGAGAACCCAAGGTTCCCCTCCAGACACGATTTAGCAAACTTTTCCCGATCGATCCGACCCACCGAGGCCGTCTCGACCGTCCGCTGCGCCTACTAGGGCCGATTTCTTCGGACTCCGATCAGAAAATATACCGATGCATGTCGTTAACACCTAGTCCGCCTCGTCCGATCTATCTAAACAGTCTCGACGCACCCAACACTCTTTCAAAGTCGGATTACTCGGACTCAATCTGAAAATGGACCGATGCATGACGTCAACACTTAGCCCGCCTCGTCTGATCGATCTAAGCCATCTCGACCCACCCAACACGCCTTCCAAGTCGGATCACTCGGACTTCGATCTGAAAATCTCCGGACTCATTTTTATGAATATCCCCAGTCAGTAAGAACGTTATTTCGCCAATATATACCAACAATAAACCATATTCCAATAGCTGAACCAAAAATATAATTCCCGATCCAAACGTTCTGCATCGCCCAACGCGACCACCTTCCCTATATATGTCAGGAGAGCACAGGGTTCCCCTCCAGACAACACTTACGCTCTATCCCCGACTCTCGGTCGATCGATAGGCCAGGTCAGCGGTGTCTGTTTCGGCCGAAGCTCGGACTTTGGTCAAAATGTTCCGATACAAAATTTGAACCAAGATAGATACAGATATGATTCCTTCTTAAATATACGTTGATTATCGAACAGAATATGGTAAATATTTTGCGATGACCGAGGATTTCATGAATTTTTTTTTTTTTCGAAAAAATTTTCTGTTATCGGAATTTCCTCAAATTTCATTTGGTTGCCTACTAATGCATATTAAAAACGATAATCAACAATCAGAATCATTATTTATCATTTATTTCAATTTTTATAATGAAAAACGTTCACGTCCTTTCGCGCCTCTCGATCGTCGTTTACGTGATGCATCGGTCAGCCCTAGTTTACGTGGTGCATCGGTAAGATCGAGTTCACGTTCTGCATCGGTAAGATCCAGTTCACGTGGTGCATCGGTAAGATCGAGATTACGTGGTGCATCGGTAAGATCGAGTTTACGTGGTGCATCGGTAAGATCCAATTCACGTTCTGCATCGGTAAGATCCAGTTCACGTGGTGCATCGGTGAGATCGAGTTTACGTTCTGCATCGGTGTGATCTAGTTTACGTTGTGCATCGGTAAGATCGAGATTACGTGAAGCATCGGTATGATCGAGTTTACGTTCTGCATCGGTCTGGACTTAGAGATATATTTTCGACGTGAAAATGTTCCGATACAACTTTTGAACCAGGATAGTTAGAGAGATGATTTTTTCTGGGATGTACGTTGATTGGGGAATGGATTGTGGAAAATAACTTGCCATGACCGAGGTGTTCTCGAATTTTTTTTTTTTTTCGAAAAATATTTTCTGATTTTGGATTTTACTCAAATTTGATTTCGTTGCCTTCTAATGTGTTCTAAAAGAGTAAATCAGTAATCAGAATCGAAAAATATTTTTCGGATTTTTTTTTTTTTGAAAAAAAATTTTCTGATTTTGGAATTTCCTCAAATTTGATTTGGTTGCCTTCTAATGTGTTTTTAAAGCGTAAATCAGTAATCAGAATCAATATTCATTGTCGACTTTAATTTTTATAAGGAAAAATGTTCACGTCCTTAAACGCCTCCCCATCATTAGCCCGAGTCCAAGTCGATGTCAGTCCCGAGCGGACGGTGTCAGATACTACCTATCGCCCCGGTCTGGACTTGGCGAGGTATTTCGACGTGAAATGTTCCGATACAACTTTTGAACCAGGATAGTTAGAGAGATGATTTCTTCTATGTTGTACGTTGATTGTGGAATGGATTGTGGGAAATAACTTGCCATGACCCAGGTGTTCTTGAATTTTTTTTTTTTTCGAAAAAAATTTTCTGATCTTGAAATTTCCTCAAATCTGATTGCGTTGCCTTCTAATGTGTTCTAAAAGAGTAAATCAGTAATCAGAATCAATATTCATTGTCGACTTTAATTTTTATAAGGAAAAATGTTCACGTCCTTAAACGCCTCTCCATCGTTACCCCGACTCCAAGACGATGTTAGACCGGAGCGGACGGTGTCAGATGCGACCGATCTCCCCGGTCTGGACTTAGCGAGATATTCCGACGTGAAATGTTCCGATACAAAAATTTAACTGTGATAGTTAGAGAGATGGTTCCTTTTGTGATGTACGTTGATTGTGTAATAGAATATGGAAATAAACTTGAGATGACCGAGGTCTTCTGGGATTTTTTTTTTTTTTCGAAAAATATTTTTCGATTTCGGAAATCCCTCAAATTTCATTGAGATATGTCCTAATGTGTTCTTAAAGCTTAAATCAACAATCAGAATTAATATCCAAAAGTTATTTCATTTTTTATGAGGAAAAACGTTCACGTCCTTTCCGCTCCCAAAAAGTGAGATATCATAGAAAATATCGCAATATATGTTGTTTACGGCCATACCACGCTGAAATTGCCAGTTCTCGTCAGAACACTGTGCTGAGAGGTTATACCCAAAATCGCTCCGTAGAGATAGTTGTGGAATTTGTGAACGTTAAAACTGACCTGTGAAAGTGACCGTTGTGTTAGACCAGACGGCGCCAAGCCGCATTCCAGAGCCAAGAATAGACTGAGTGAGTGACGAAATTTTACCTGCTCGGGTCCGAAAGGCCCTGAAACGGCCGAGTTTCGCGTGAAACCGACCGCTTTTGAATTCCTTTTTGAAAGGAATTTCAAAAATTTTATCAGAACTTTATTAAAATGATGGACGACCAGGAAATGAAACTCCCTTCAGATTCATCTGATAATGAAACTGACCCCCCGAGAGTCGCCAAAAAGAGAAGTCGAGTTGGAGATGTGGAAAACCCAAACTTCACGCATCCAACAACATCTATCAGGAAAAGGAAGGACAAAAAGACAATCCCTGTAGAAATCAAAAATAAATTTAACTACCTCAATCCAAATGAGGTAGAAGTCAATGCAGCAACCGTTGAAATTAGAAAAAATCAACGGAAACCCCCGCCAATAGTGGTCAACGGCGTTTTCAAAAAACACAATAAAACGGTGGCCGACATAACGAAAGTTATAAATGGCAAATTTTATATTAAATACAGTGCCATGAACTCCACCGTCTACACCGAGACGGTAGAAGACAGAAAGAAGTTAGAAAAATATTTTGATGAAAACGACGTAAAATACCACACTTACACCCCGAGGGAAGAAAAAACTCATGCTTTTACGCTGAGGGGTCTGGATTCTGATCCAGACCTGGAAGAGATTAAAACTGAACTCCAGGAACTAGGAATTCCGGTTGTGGAAATCCACAAACTAAAAGCAACGAAATCACCGGCGTACATGGTCGTCACCGGAAATACGATAACGCTCCGGAAAATACAGAAGGAAGTCCGCGTTATTAATTATACAGCCGTTCGGTGGAACAAGTACTACACAAAAAGGGAAGTAATCCAATGTCACAACTGCCAGATGTGGGGACATGCCACGGCCAACTGCCATAGGACCCCAAACTGCCTCAAGTGCGCGGAAAATCACGCGACTCGCGAGTGCCCAAAATCGATTAATACGCCGGCAAAGTGCGCGAACTGTTTCGGGAGTCACCCCGCAAACAGTACCGAGTGCGCGATTTACGTGAACATCTGCAACCGCAGGGCGAGGAACGCCAAAACCGCCGCCCCTGCCGCCCCCAAAGTTTACCGCGAAGCTCCAATCCCGGCCGTGAATGTCTGGGAAGAAAGGAGAAAGGCCCAAGAGGCCAAACAAAAACCGGTAAGTGGCATGGCCAACCCCCAAACCACCCCCAAAACCCCAACTTCCCCCCCAACAAACAAAACTCATGACACAAATAACACAAATAACTTCCAAAACGCGTTTTACGAGCTGAAAAGCGAGTTCAACAGACTTAATCAATACGTGGACATACGACAACTACTGACAGACGTCAAAAGACTCAACCAGCAGCTGCAAAATGCAAGCCCCGCCGAAAGAAAGTACGTCATACTGGAATTCTTCCTCAATTTAAATGACTAAGTCATTAAAAATCGCGACTTGGAACGCGAATGGAGTCTCCCAAAAATTCCTGGAGATCTCCAATTTTCTAAATTACAACCAAATAGACATACTGACTATCAACGAGACAAAACTGAAAAACAACCACAAATTTTTCATTAAAGGATACCAGACATATAGGCAAGACAGACAAGACAACTCTGGATTCGGTGGAATCGCTATACTAGTTAAGAACATTATCGCATCCACCATTTTGCCTACCATCAACTGCACAATAGAGAACGCTAGCGTCCAGATTGATGGCAACTTAATCATAACGGCGGTGTATAATAGCCCCAGTCGCAAATTCAGTACCAACTGCCTAAGATTCCTATTTTCTAGGAAAAATAAAGTAATAGTTCTAGGCGATCTAAATGCTAAACACGAAGAATGGAACTGCAACTGCAGAAACACCAATGGAAATCGTCTATTCAGTTTCCTTGAAGCTAATGATGACGTAATTTTGAACATCCCTAACGGACACACTCATTTTCCAGACAATGGAAAAGCTCCGAGTACTATCGATTTAATACTCACTAAGAATATTAACTTGAATAGTATCCCGGACGCGAGTTGTCAGTTAGGGTCCGATCATAATCCAGTGATCTTCTCGGTCAATTATAGCAGCGAAAGAAACCCAACAAAATTAGTGTACGACTATTCGAACGCTGATTGGGCAAAATTTCGTACAATATTAGATAGTAAAATAACTATCAACAATAAAATCGAAACTGCTTCCGACATCGAACGGGAAATTGAAAAGTTTACGAAGGCCCTCAAGTACGCCCGCGATAAAACAATTTCCAAAAAACCGAGAGCTGAAGTAGCAGAAAAACTACCAGCCCATATTATCGACTTGATCAAGTTCAGGAATAAAATCAGAAAAAGGTGGCAATCCCACCAAAGACAAGTCGATAAAACACTCTTAAACTCATACACCCGCGAAATCCGAAACCACATAAAAATTTTCCAGAACGAAAGATGGGAACAGAAAATCTCCAGGCTAAATTCTAATAACAAAGATCTCTGGAAAACAGTCAAATCCAGTATTCAAAAATTCTCCCAAGTTCCCATCTTGGTCCAAAATTCCGCGAATTACATCACCGATAAAGAAAAAGCGGACGTACTTGCGGAAAACTTCGAAACCGCTCACCACATATCCCAGACCGATAGTCCAGAACAAGCAGACATACGGAAAAGAGTGGAAGACTTTATAAATTCGAACCGCTTCGTAAAGCCCGAAAATCATCTATTAACAAATCCATCGGAAATACGGGACGAAATTAAAAAGCTTCCACTAAACAAAGCGCCAGGAAAGGACGAAGTGGACAATAGACTGATCCGGAACCTATCCAGAAAGGCCATAGTTCAACTGAACTACATCATAAACGCTGTATTCAAATTTCAACACTGCCCTAGCTGTTGGAAAACAGCAGTAGTAACCCCTATCCCCAAAGCCGGGAAAGTCACAACTTCTCCCGGCAACTACCGTCCGATCAGTCTACTGTCTAACCTCAGCAAGCTGACCGAGAAAATCCTGTTAGGAAAAATAAAACATGTAATGAAAAACAATAAAATTCGCGATGACCATCAATTTGGCTTCAAGGAAAAACACAGCTCGACACAGCAAATCTGCCGAATCGTAGTCGACGTAATAAATAGTTTCAATAATAAAAACCACACGGTCATGCTCCTCCTCGACATCGAAAAGGCGTTCGACAAAGTTTGGATAGAGGGGCTGACCTACAAATTAATAAAACTTAAATTCCCGAAATTCCTCATAAAGACCATTTACTCATATCTCAATAACAGAAAATTCATAGTACGCGTAGGGAATGAAACATCCGCGCCCAAAAATATAAAAGCAGGAATGTGCAGGGATCAGTCCTTGGACCTAGATTATTCAATATCTACGTCCAGGATATCCCGAAACATAACAAAACAAAAATCGCCCTCTTCGCGGATGACACGGCCATATATGCCCACTCATCCAGCGCTGAAGACGCCAATCGCGAGCTGAAAAACCATCTCGAAGTACTTATCAATTACTTCGACAGATGGAAAATAAAACTGAATGAGACCAAAGCAGAGCAGATCGTGTTTAGCAGAAGACGGAATGAAAAAGTAATCTTAGACAAATTAAAAATCAATAATACGGAAATTGTTCCAAAAAGCTCCGTTAAGTACCTGGGCATTGAATTGGACGAAAGGCTAAATTTCCACCGCCATATCAAAGCACAAATCCATAAAGGATACGCCATCAAAAAGATACTGCATCCTCTATTGTGCAGTAAAAGTATGCTGAATGAAAAAAAACAAATTGCTCATTTACAAAACATACATCCGGCCAGTAGTCACATACGCTGCGCCGGCATTTTGTCACCTTAGGCCCTTTCCAATAAGGCCCATTCAAAACCTTCAAAACAAAATCCTAAGATTGGCCTTGAGCAAGCCGTATTACACTAGGATATCCAAACTACATGAACTCGCGGATATTCCAACCATCCGCGAGTACCTAAACAAAGTATCTAGCGATTTCTACGAATTCCAGTGTAAATCCAACGCACTGACAAGACAAATTACGAAAACGCGACTCCACGCATCCCCTCACCCCCTCCCGTACCAATTCCTTCCCATATTCCTTAAACCTCCCTAAAAACCCACCCCAAACACCCAAAAACCCCTATGAAAACCGCCATCTTCCAAGACCGGCCATGTCACATACCGACATTTTGAAAAATATGTCTTGACGACGAATCACAACGAAAGGTAGCGGCAGCCAATGCGAATGGCGTATCCATCGCCCTGTTATCGTAACAACCAATCGGTCCTACGGGTACTAGACCCAACAGCGACACGAACGGTGCTACGAGAAATGGGGACTGGCCACGACTAGCAAATGGCGGCCGTTAGCTGAATTGAGAATCGCCGTTTAGCATAACGGGAACCCCTTCCCAGACATGTATATAAAATTGTATATAAAAATTTGTAAATGCTAAAACTGTACATAACTGTATATATATATCCCCAACCCACCCCCCATCCCTCCCCAAATTATTTATATCAGGTTTTTTATTCCTAAATTTTTCCTGAAAATCCCCTATTATAATAAAATAAATAAATATACGATATCAAACAAAAATTCCCAAACACCCTGAAATTACTTAAAAATTTTTTATTATATGTATATGAAATGTAACTGATAATACCAGAATTATCTGGTAGGAACTGTATATAAACCCTTATTGTTGATTAACATGGCCTATATAGGCACATATCTGTAACTATCACAAAGACAAATAAAGCCCATTTGAAATTGAAATTGAAATTGAACACTGAAGCCAAGCAGCGTCGGGCGCGGTTAGTACTTGGATGGGTGACCGCTTGGGAACACCGCGTGCTGTAAGCTTTTTTTTTACGTTCTGCATCGGTCTGCCGAGATAACGTGGTGCATCGGTATGATCGAGTTTACGTTCTGCATCGGTAAGATCGAGATTACGTGATGCATCGGTAAGATTGAGATTACGTGGTGCATCGGTAAGATCGAGATTACGTGGTGCATCGGTAAGATCGAGTTTACGTGGTGCATCGGTAAGATCCAATTCACGTTCTGCATCGGTAAGATCCAGTTCACGTGGTGCATCGGTAAGATTGAGATTACGTGGTGCATCGGTAAGATCGAGTTTACGTGGTGCATCGGTAAGATCCAATTCACGTTCTGCATCGGTAAGATCCAGTTCACGTGGTGCATCGGTAAGATCGAGATTACGTGGTGCATCGGTAAGATCGAGTTTACGTGGTGCATCGGTAAGATCCAATTCACGTTCTGCATCGGTAAGATCCAGTTCACGTGGTGCATCGGTAAGATTGAGATTACGTGGTGCATCGGTAAGATCGAGTTTACGTGGTGCATCGGTAAGATCGAATTCACGTTCTGCATCGGTAAGATCCAGTTCACGTGGTGCATCGGTAAGATGGAGATTACGTGGTGCATCGGTAAGATCGAGATTACGTGGTGCATCGGTAAGATCTACTTTACGTTCTGCATCGGTCTGCCCTTGTTTACGTGGTGCATCGGTAAGATCGAGATTACGTGAAGCATCGGTATGATCGAGTTTACGTTCTGCATCGGTCTGCCCGATATTACGTGGTGCATCGGTTCAGCCCTAGTTTACGTTGTGCATCGGTCTGGACTTAGAGATATATTTTCGACGTGAAAATGTTCCGATACAACTTTTGAACCAGGATAGTTAGAGAGATGATTTTTTCTGTGATGTACGTCGATTGGGGAATGGATTGTGGAAAATAACTTGCCATGACCGAGGTGTCCTCGAATTTTTTTTTTTTTCGAAAAAAATTTTCTGATTGTGGAATTTTCTCAAATTTGATTTGGTTGCCTCCTAATGTGTTCTAAAAGAGTAAATCAGTAATAGGAATCGAAAAATATTTTTCGGATTTTTTTTTTTTTCGAAAAAAATTTTCTGATCGTGGAATTTCCTCAAATTCGATTTGGTTGCCTTCTAATGTGTTTTTAAAGCGTAAATCAGTAATCAGAATCAATATTCATTGTCGACTTTAATTTTTATAAGGAAAAATGTTCACGTCCTTAAACGCCTCCCCATCATCAGCCCGAGTCCAAGTCGATGTCAGTCCCGAGCGGACGGTGTCAGATACTACCTATCGCCGAGGTCTGGACTTGGCGAGATATTACGACGTGAAATGTTCCGATACAACTTTTGAACCAGGATAGTTAGAGAGATGATTTCTTCTATGTTGTACGTTGATTGTGGAATGAAATACGGAAAATAACTCGCCATGACCGAGGTGATTACGATTTTTTTTTTTTTTTCGAAAAAAATTTTCTGATCGTGGAATTTTCTCAAATTTGATTTGGTTGCCTCCTTATATGTTCTAATAGCGATAATCAACAATCAGAATCAAAATCCATGATCGGGTTTGATTTTTATAAGGAAAAATGTTCACGTCCTTTTTTTCAACCCCGACTCATTGACGATGTTAGAACCGAGCCGGCGGTGTCAGATACGACCGATCGCCCCGGTCCCGATCGTCATTTACGTTGTGCATCGGTCTGCCCGAGATTACGTGGTGCATCGGTATGATCGAGTTTACGTGGTGCATCGGTAAGATCCAATTCACGTTCTGCATCGGTAAGATCCAGTTCACGTGGTGCATCGGTAAGATGGAGATTACGTGGTGCATCGGTAAGATCGAGATTACGTGGTGCATCGGTAAGATCTACTTTACGTTCTGCATCGGTCTGCCCTTGTTTACGTGGTGCATCGGTAAGATCGAGATTACGTGAAGCATCGGTATGATCGAGTTTACGTTCTGCATCGGTCTGCCCGATATTACGTGGTGCATCGGTTCAGCCCTAGTTTACGTTGTGCATCGGTCTGGACTTAGAGATATATTTTCGACGTGAAAATGTTCCGATACAACTTTTGAACCAGGATAGTTAGAGAGATGATTTTTTCTGTGATGTACGTCGATTGGGGAATGGATTGTGGAAAATAACTTGCCATGACCGAGGTGTCCTCGAATTTTTTTTTTTTTCGAAAAAAATTTTCTGATTGTGGAATTTTCTCAAATTTGATTTGGTTGCCTCCTAATGTGTTCTAAAAGAGTAAATCAGTAATAGGAATCGAAAAATATTTTTCGGATTTTTTTTTTTTTCGAAAAAAATTTTCTGATCGTGGAATTTCCTCAAATTCGATTTGGTTGCCTTCTAATGTGTTTTTAAAGCGTAAATCAGTAATCAGAATCAATATTCATTGTCGACTTTAATTTTTATAAGGAAAAATGTTCACGTCCTTAAACGCCTCCCCATCATCAGCCCGAGTCCAAGTCGATGTCAGTCCCGAGCGGACGGTGTCAGATACTACCTATCGCCGAGGTCTGGACTTGGCGAGATATTACGACGTGAAATGTTCCGATACAACTTTTGAACCAGGATAGTTAGAGAGATGATTTCTTCTATGTTGTACGTTGATTGTGGAATGAAATACGTAAAATAACTCGCCATGACCGAGGTGATTACGATTTTTTTTTTTTTTTCGAAAAAAATTTTCTGATCGTGGAATTTTCTCAAATTTGATTTGGTTGCCTCCTTATATGTTCTAATAGCGATAATCAACAATCAGAATCAAAATCCATGATCGGGTTTGATTTTTATAAGGAAAAATGTTCACGTCCTTTTTTTCAACCCCGACTCATTGACGATGTTAGAACCGAGCCGGCGGTGTCAGATACGACCGATCGCCCCGGTCCCGATCGTCATTTACGTTGTGCATCGGTCTGCCCGAGATTACGTGGTGCATCGGTCTGGACTTAGAGATATATTTTCGACGTGAAAATGTTCCGATACAACTTTTGAACCAGGATAGTTAGAGAGATGATTTTTTCTGTGATGTACGTCGATTGGGGAATGGATTGTGGAAAATAACTTGCCATGACCGAGGTGTCCTCGAATTTTTTTTTTTTTTTCGAAAAAAATTTTCTGATCGTGGAATTTTCTCAAATTTGATTTGGTTGCCTCCTAATGTGTTCTAATAGCGATAATCAACAATCAGAATCAAAATCCATGGTCGGGTTTGGTTTTTATAAGGAATAATGTTCACGTCCTTTTTTTCAACCCCGACTCATTGACGATGTTAGAACCGAGCCGGCGGTGTCAGATACGACCGATCGCCCCGGTCCCGATCGTCATTTACGTTGTGCATCGGTCTGCCCGAGATTACGTGGTGCATCGGTCTGGACTTAGAGATATATTTTCGACGTGAAAATGTTCCGATACAACTTTTGAACCAGGATAGTTAGAGAGATGATTTTTTCTGGGATGTACGTTGATTGGGGAATGGATTGTGGGAAATAACTTGCCATGACCGAGGTGTTCTCGAATTTTTTTTTTTTTTTCGAAAAAAATTTTCTGATCGTGGAATTTTCTCAAATTTGATTTGGTTGCCTCCTAATGTGTTCTAATAGCGATAATCAACAATCAGAATCAAAATCCATGGTCGGGTTTGGTTTTTATAAGGAATAATGTTCACGTCCTTTTTCGCCTATGTTCTTTTTCGACGTGAAATGTTCCGATACAACTTTTGAACCAGGATAGTTAGAGAGATGATTTTTTCTGGGATGTATGTTGATTGACGTACGAAACTTGGAAAAAAATAGAAAAGACCGAGGTACTCTAGAAAAAAAAATTTATTGAAAATATTTTTTTGATTTCGGAATTAATTCGAAATTCATTCAGATGTCTTCTATCAATATCGCGAAAGAAAAATCAATAATCAGAATCGATATTCATCTAAGATTATTTCCTTCTGGATTGTGTTAACATTCGGTACGATCTTGTCTACGTGATGCATCGGTTTGTTTCTCGGCTCTTGTGAGCAAGTTGGACACTCGAGACGGCCTCCATCGATCGGAT
>NC_059508.1:36802380-36807790 GCF_914767665.1 Harmonia axyridis
GATGTTAGACCGGAGCGGACGGTGTCAGATGCGACCGATCTCCCCGGTCTGGACTTAGCGAGATATTCCGACGTGAAATGTTCCGATACAAAAATTTAACTGTGATAGTTAGAGAGATGGTTCCTTTTGTGATGTACGTTGATTGTGTAATAGAATATGGAAATAAACTTGAGATGACCGAGGTCTTCTGGGATTTTTTTTTTTTTTCGAAAAATATTTTTCGATTTCGGAAATCCCTCAAATTTCATTGAGATATGTCCTAATGTGTTCTTAAAGCTTAAATCAACAATCAGAATTAATATCCAAAAGTTATTTCATTTTTTATGAGGAAAAACGTTCACGTCCTTTCCGCTCCCAAAAAGTGAGATATCATAGAAAATATCGCAATATATGTTGTTTACGGCCATACCACGCTGAAATTGCCAGTTCTCGTCAGAACACTGAAGCCAAGCAGCGTCGGGCGCGGTTAGTACTTGGATGGGTGACCGCTTGGGAACACCGCGTGCTGTAAGCTTTTTTTTTACGTTCTGCATCGGTCTGCCGAGATAACGTGGTGCATCGGTATGATCGAGTTTACGTTCTGCATCGGTAAGATCGAGATTACGTGATGCATCGGTAAGATTGAGATTACGTGGTGCATCGGTAAGATCGAGATTACGTGGTGCATCGGTAAGATCGAGTTTACGTGGTGCATCGGTAAGATCCAATTCACGTTCTGCATCGGTAAGATCCAGTTCACGTGGTGCATCGGTGAGATCGAGATTACGTGGTGCATCGGTAAGATCGAGTTTACGTGGTGCATCGGTAAGATCCAATTCACGTTCTGCATCGGTAAGATCCAGTTCACGTGGTGCATCGGTAAGATTGAGATTACGTGGTGCATCGGTAAGATCGAGTTTACGTGGTGCATCGGTAAGATCCAATTCACGTTCTGCATCGGTAAGATCCAGTTCACGTGGTGCATCGGTAAGATTGAGATTACGTGGTGCATCGGTAAGATCGAGTTTACGTGGTGCATCGGTAAGATCCAATTCACGTTCTGCATCGGTAAGATCCAGTTCACGTGGTGCATCGGTAAGATGGAGATTACGTGGTGCATCGGTAAGATCGAGATTACGTGGTGCATCGGTAAGATCTACTTTACGTTCTGCATCGGTCTGCCCTTGTTTACGTGGTGCATCGGTAAGATCGAGATTACGTGAAGCATCGGTATGATCGAGTTTACGTTCTGCATCGGTCTGCCCGATATTACGTGGTGCATCGGTTCAGCCCTAGTTTACGTTGTGCATCGGTCTGGACTTAGAGATATATTTTCGACGTGAAAATGTTCCGATACAACTTTTGAACCAGGATAGTTAGAGAGATGATTTTTTCTGTGATGTACGTCGATTGGGGAATGGATTGTGGAAAATAACTTGCCATGACCGAGGTGTCCTCGAATTTTTTTTTTTTTCGAAAAAAATTTTCTGATTGTGGAATTTTCTCAAATTTGATTTGGTTGCCTCCTAATGTGTTCTAAAAGAGTAAATCAGTAATAGGAATCGAAAAATATTTTTCGGATTTTTTTTTTTTTCGAAAAAAATTTTCTGATCGTGGAATTTCCTCAAATTCGATTTGGTTGCCTTCTAATGTGTTTTTAAAGCGTAAATCAGTAATCAGAATCAATATTCATTGTCGACTTTAATTTTTATAAGGAAAAATGTTCACGTCCTTAAACGCCTCCCCATCATCAGCCCGAGTCCAAGTCGATGTCAGTCCCGAGCGGACGGTGTCAGATACTACCTATCGCCGAGGTCTGGACTTGGCGAGATATTACGACGTGAAATGTTCCGATACAACTTTTGAACCAGGATAGTTAGAGAGATGATTTCTTCTATGTTGTACGTTGATTGTGGAATGAAATACGGAAAATAACTCGCCATGACCGAGGTGATTACGATTTTTTTTTTTTTTTCGAAAAAAATTTTCTGATCGTGGAATTTTCTCAAATTTGATTTGGTTGCCTCCTTATATGTTCTAATAGCGATAATCAACAATCAGAATCAAAATCCATGATCGGGTTTGATTTTTATAAGGAAAAATGTTCACGTCCTTTTTTTCAACCCCGACTCATTGACGATGTTAGAACCGAGCCGGCGGTGTCAGATACGACCGATCGCCCCGGTCCCGATCGTCATTTACGTTGTGCATCGGTCTGCCCGAGATTACGTGGTGCATCGGTAAGATCGAGTTTACGTGGTGCATCGGTAAGATCCAATTCACGTTCTGCATCGGTAAGATCCAGTTCACGTGGTGCATCGGTAAGATGGAGATTACGTGGTGCATCGGTAAGATCGAGATTACGTGGTGCATCGGTAAGATCTACTTTACGTTCTGCATCGGTCTGCCCTTGTTTACGTGGTGCATCGGTAAGATCGAGATTACGTGAAGCATCGGTATGATCGAGTTTACGTTCTGCATCGGTCTGCCCGATATTACGTGGTGCATCGGTTCAGCCCTAGTTTACGTTGTGCATCGGTCTGGACTTAGAGATATATTTTCGACGTGAAAATGTTCCGATACAACTTTTGAACCAGGATAGTTAGAGAGATGATTTTTTCTGTGATGTACGTCGATTGGGGAATGGATTGTGGAAAATAACTTGCCATGACCGAGGTGTCCTCGAATTTTTTTTTTTTTCGAAAAAAATTTTCTGATTGTGGAATTTTCTCAAATTTGATTTGGTTGCCTCCTAATGTGTTCTAAAAGAGTAAATCAGTAATAGGAATCGAAAAATATTTTTCGGATTTTTTTTTTTTTCGAAAAAAATTTTCTGATCGTGGAATTTCCTCAAATTCGATTTGGTTGCCTTCTAATGTGTTTTTAAAGCGTAAATCAGTAATCAGAATCAATATTCATTGTCGACTTTAATTTTTATAAGGAAAAATGTTCACGTCCTTAAACGCCTCCCCATCATCAGCCCGAGTCCAAGTCGATGTCAGTCCCGAGCGGACGGTGTCAGATACTACCTATCGCCGAGGTCTGGACTTGGCGAGATATTACGACGTGAAATGTTCCGATACAACTTTTGAACCAGGATAGTTAGAGAGATGATTTCTTCTATGTTGTACGTTGATTGTGGAATGAAATACGGAAAATAACTCGCCATGACCGAGGTGATTACGATTTTTTTTTTTTTTTCGAAAAAAATTTTCTGATCGTGGAATTTTCTCAAATTTGATTTGGTTGCCTCCTTATATGTTCTAATAGCGATAATCAACAATCAGAATCAAAATCCATGATCGGGTTTGATTTTTATAAGGAAAAATGTTCACGTCCTTTTTTTCAACCCCGACTCATTGACGATGTTAGAACCGAGCCGGCGGTGTCAGATACGACCGATCGCCCCGGTCCCGATCGTCATTCACGTTGTGCATCGGTCTGCCCGAGATTACGTGGTGCATCGGTATGATCGAGTTTACGTGGTGCATCGGTAAGATCCAATTCACGTTCTGCATCGGTAAGATCCAGTTCACGTGGTGCATCGGTAAGATGGAGATTACGTGGTGCATCGGTAAGATCGAGATTACGGGGTGCATCGGTAAGATCTACTTTACGTTCTGCATCGGTCTGCCCTTGTTTACGTGGTGCATCGGTAAGATCGAGATTACGTGAAGCATCGGTATGATCGAGTTTACGTTCTGCATCGGTCTGCCCGATATTACGTGGTGCATCGGTTCAGCCCTAGTTTACGTTGTGCATCGGTCTGGACTTAGAGATATATTTTCGACGTGAAAATGTTCCGATACAACTTTTGAACCAGGATAGTTAGAGAGATGATTTTTTCTGTGATGTACGTCGATTGGGGAATGGATTGTGGAAAATAACTTGCCATGACCGAGGTGTCCTCGAATTTTTTTTTTTTTCGAAAAAAATTTTCTGATTGTGGAATTTTCTCAAATTTGATTTGGTTGCCTCCTAATGTGTTCTAAAAGAGTAAATCAGTAATAGGAATCGAAAAATATTTTTCGGATTTTTTTTTTTTTCGAAAAAAATTTTCTGATCGTGGAATTTCCTCAAATTCGATTTGGTTGCCTTCTAATGTGTTTTTAAAGCGTAAATCAGTAATCAGAATCAATATTCATTGTCGACTTTAATTTTTATAAGGAAAAATGTTCACGTCCTTAAACGCCTCCCCATCATCAGCCCGAGTCCAAGTCGATGTCAGTCCCGAGCGGACGGTGTCAGATACTACCTATCGCCGAGGTCTGGACTTGGCGAGATATTACGACGTGAAATGTTCCGATACAACTTTTGAACCAGGATAGTTAGAGAGATGATTTCTTCTATGTTGTACGTTGATTGTGGAATGAAATACGGAAAATAACTCGCCATGACCGAGGTGATTACGATTTTTTTTTTTTTTCGAAAAAAATTTTCTGATCGTGGAATTTTCTCAAATTTGATTTGGTTGCCTCCTTATATGTTCTAATAGCGATAATCAACAATCAGAATCAAAATCCATGATCGGGTTTGATTTTTATAAGGAAAAATGTTCACGTCCTTTTTTTCAACCCCGACTCATTGACGATGTTAGAACCGAGCCGGCGGTGTCAGATACGACCGATCGCCCCGGTCCCGATCGTCATTTACGTTGTGCATCGGTCTGCCCGAGATTACGTGGTGCATCGGTCTGGACTTAGAGATATATTTTCGACGTGAAAATGTTCCGATACAACTTTTGAACCAGGATAGTTAGAGAGATGATTTTTTCTGTGATGTACGTCGATTGGGGAATGGATTGTGGAAAATAACTTGCCATGACCGAGGTGTCCTCGAATTTTTTTTTTTTTTTCGAAAAAAATTTTCTGATCGTGGAATTTTCTCAAATTTGATTTGGTTGCCTCCTAATGTGTTCTAATAGCGATAATCAACAATCAGAATCAAAATCCATGGTCGGGTTTGGTTTTTATAAGGAATAATGTTCACGTCCTTTTTTTCAACCCCGACTCATTGACGATGTTAGAACCGAGCCGGCGGTGTCAGATACGACCGATCGCCCCGGTCCCGATCGTCATTTACGTTGTGCATCGGTCTGCCCGAGATTACGTGGTGCATCGGTCTGGACTTAGAGATATATTTTCGACGTGAAAATGTTCCGATACAACTTTTGAACCAGGATAGTTAGAGAGATGATTTTTTCTGGGATGTACGTTGATTGGGGAATGGATTGTGGGAAATAACTTGCCATGACCGAGGTGTTCTCGAATTTTTTTTTTTTTTTCGAAAAAAATTTTCTGATCGTGGAATTTTCTCAAATTTGATTTGGTTGCCTCCTAATGTGTTCTAATAGCGATAATCAACAATCAGAATCAAAATCCATGGTCGGGTTTGGTTTTTATAAGGAATAATGTTCACGTCCTTTTTCGCC
>NC_059508.1:36807990-36820490 GCF_914767665.1 Harmonia axyridis
GTCCGCCTCGTCCGATCGATCTAGGCCGTCTCGAACCACCCATCGCGCATCGAAAGTCGCATCTCTCGAACTCCGATCCGGAAATCGGCCGATGCATCACGTTAACTATTTCTTATATATCTAATATAATATACATGGAGACGGTAAGAATTCTTTTAATCGAAGATATAACATATACTTCTCATCAATATCCAAAAGCTTATCGAAAAATAAATTACTCAACTTTTACGTGAAGAATCGTTCACCCAAACCTTATCCCCTATATATGTCAGGAGAACCCAAGGTTCCCCTCCAGACACGATTTAGCAAACTTTTCCCGATCGATCCGACCCACCGAGGCCGTCTCGACCGTCCGCTGCGCCTACTAGGGCCGATTTCTTCGGACTCCGATCAGAAAATATACCGATGCATGTCGTTAACACCTAGTCCGCCTCGTCCGATCTATCTAAACAGTCTCGACGCACCCAACACTCTTTCAAAGTCGGATTACTCGGACTCAATCTGAAAATGGACCGATGCATGACGTCAACACTTAGCCCGCCTCGTCTGATCTATCTAAGCCATCTCGACCCACCCAACACGCCTTCCAAGTCGGATCACTCGGACTTCGATCTGAAAATCTCCGGACTCATTTTTATGAATATCCCCAGTCAGTAAGAACGTTATTTCGCCAATATATACCAACAATAAACCATATTCCAATAGCTGAACCAAAAATATAATTCCCGATCCAAACGTTCTGCATCGCCCAACGCGACCACCTTCCCTATATATGTCAGGAGAGCACAGGGTTCCCCTCCAGACAACACTTACGCTCTATCCCCGACTCTCGGTCGATCGATAGGCCAGGGTCAGCGGTGTCTGTTTCGGCCGAAGCTCGGACTTTGGTCAAAATGTTCCGATACAAAATTTGAACCAAGATAGATACAGATATGATTCCTTCTTAAATATACGTTGATTATCGAACAGAATATGGTAAATATTTTGCGATGACCGAGGATTTCATGAATTTTTTTTTTTTTTCGAAAAAATTTTCTATTATCGGAATTTCCTCAAATTTCATTTGGTTGCCTCCTAATGCTTATTAAAAATGATAACCAACAATCAGAATCATTATTTATCATTTATTTCAATTTTTATAATGAAAAACGTTCACGTCCTTTCGCGCCTCTCGATCGTCGTTTACGTGATGCATCTGGTCAGCCCTAGTTTACGTGGTGCATCGGTAAGATCGAGTTCACGTTCTGCATCGGTCTGCCCGAGTTTACGTGGTGCATCGGTAAGATCGAGATTACGTGGTGCATCGGTAAGATCGAGTTCACGTTCTGCATCGGTCTGCCTGAGTTTACGTGGTGCATCGGTATGATCGAGTTTACGTTCTGCATCGGTGTGATCTAGTTTACGTTGTGCATCGGTAAGATCGAGATTACGTGAAGCATCGGTATGATCGAGTTTACGTTCTGCATCGGTCTGGACTCTGAGATATATTTTCGACGTGAAAATGTTCCGATACAACTTTTGAACCAGGATAGTTAGAGAGATGATTTTTTCTGGGATGTACGTTGATTGGGGAATGGATTGTGGAAAATAACTTGCCATGACCGAGGGTGTTCTCGAATTTTTTTTTTTTTTCGAAAAATATTTTCTGATTTTGGATTTCACTCAAATTTGATTTCGTTGCCTTCTAATGTGTTCTAAAAGAGTAAATCAGTAATCAGAATCGAAAAATATTTTTCGGATTTTTTTTTTTTTGAAAAAAAATTTTCTGATTTTGGAATTTCCTCAAATTTGATTTGGTTGCCTTCTAATGTGTTTTTAAAGCGTAAATCAGTAATCAGAATCAATATTCATTGTCGACTTTAATTTTTATAAGGAAAAATGTTCACGTCCTTAAACGCCTCCCCATCATTAGCCCGAGTCCAAGTCGATGTCAGTCCCGAGCGGACGGTGTCAGATACTACCTATCGCCCCGGTCTGGACTTGGCGAGGTATTTCGACGTGAAATGTTCCGATACAACTTTTGAACCAGGATAGTTAGAGAGATGATTTCTTCTATGTTGTACGTTGATTGTGGAATGGATTGTGGGAAATAACTTGCCATGACCCAGGTGTTCTTGAATTTTTTTTTTTTTCGAAAAAAATTTTCTGATCTTGAAATTTCCTCAAATCTGATTGCGTTGCCTTCTAATGTGTACTAAAAGAGTAAATCAGTAATCAGAATCAATATTCATTGTCGACTTTAATTTTTATAAGGAAAAATGTTCACGTCCTTAAACGCCTCTCCATCGTTACCCCGACTCCAAGACGATGTTAGACCGGAGCGGACGGTGTCAAATGCGACCGATCTCCCCGGTCTGGACTTAGCGAGATATTCCGACGTGAAATGTTCCGATACAAAAATTTAACTGTGATAGTTAGAGAGATGGTTCCTTTTGTGATGTACGTTGATTGTGTAATAGAATATGGAAATAAACTTGAGATGACCGAGGTCTTCTGGGATTTTTTTTTTTTTTTCGAAAAATATTTTTCGATTTCGGAAATCCCTCAAATTTCATTGAGATATGTCCTAATGTGTTTCTTAAAACTTAAATCAACAATCAGAATTAATATCCAAAAGTTATTTCATTTTTTATAAGGAAAAACGTTCACGTCCTTTCCGCTCCCAAAAAGTGAGATATCATAGAAAATATCGCTATATTTGTTGTTTACGGCCATACCACGCTGAAATTGCCAGTTCTCGTCAGAACACTGAAGCCAAGCAGCGTCGGGCGCGGTCTAGTACTTGGATGGGTGACCGCTTGGGAACACCGCGTGCTGTAAGCTTTTTTTTTACGTTCTGCATCGGTCTGCCGAGATAACGTGGTGCATCGGTATGATCGAGTTTACGTTCTGCATCGGTAAGATCGAGATTACGTGATGCATCGGTAAGATTGAGATTACGTGGTGCATCGGGTAAGATCGAGTTTACGTGGTGCATCGGTAAGATCCAATTCACGTTCTGCATCGGTAAGATCCAGTTCACGTGGTGCATCGGTAAGATCGAGATTACGTGGTGCATCGGTAAGATCGAGTTTACGTGGTGCATCGGTAAGATCCAATTCACGTTCTGCATCGGTAAGATCCAGTTCACGTGGTGCATCGGTAAGATGAGATTACGTGGTGCATCGGTAAGATCGAGTTTACGTGGTGCATCGGTAAGATCCAATTCACGTTCTGCATCGGTAAGATCCAGTTCACGTGGTGCATCGGTAAGATTGAGATTACGTGGTGCATCGGTAAGATCGAGTTTACGTGGTGCATCGGTAAGATCCAATTCACGTTCTGCATCGGTAAGATCCAGTTCACGTGGTGCATCGGTAAGATCGAGATTACGTGGTGCATCGGTAAGATCGAGTTTACGTGGTGCATCGGTAAGATCCAATTCACGTTCTGCATCGGTAAGATCCAGTTCACGTGGTGCATCGGTAAGATTGAGATTACGTGGTGCATCGGTAAGATCCAGTTCACGTGGTGCATCGGTAAGATGGAGATTACGTGGTGCATCGGTAAGATCGAGATTACGTGGTGCATCGGTAAGATCTACTTTACGTTCTGCATCGGTCTGCCCTTGTTTACGTGGTGCATCGGTAAGATCGAGATTACGTGAAGCATCGGTATGATCGAGTTTACGTTCTGCATCGGTCTGCCCGATATTACGTGGTGCATCGGTCTGCCCTAGTTTACGTGGTGCATCGGTTTGGACTTAGAGATATATTTTCGACGTGAAAATGTTCCGATACAACTTTTGAACCAGGATAGTTAGAGAGATGATTTTTTCTGGATGTACGTGGATCGGGAATGGATTGTGGGAAATAACTTGCCATGACCGAGGTGTCCTCGAATTTTTTTTTTTTTCGAAAAAAATTTTCTGATTGTGGAATTTTCTCAAATTTGATTTGGTTGCCTCCTAATGTGTTCTAAAAGAGTAAATCAGTAATCGGAATCGAAAATTTTTTTCGGATTTTTTTTTTTTTCGAAAAAATTTTCTGATCGTGGAATTTCCTCAAATTCGATTTGGTTGCCTTCTAATGTGTTTTTAAAGCGTAAATCAGTAATCAGAATCAATATTCATTGTCGACTTTAATTTTTATAAGGAAAAATGTTCACGTCCTTAAACGCCTCCCCATCATCAGCCCGAGTCCAAGTCGATGTCAGTCCCGAGCGGACGGTGTCAGATACTACCTATCGCCGAGGTCTGGACTTGGCGGAGATATTACGACGTGAAATGTTCCGATACAACTTTTGAACCAGGATAGTTAGAGAGATGATTTCTTCTATGTTGTACGTTGATTGTGGAATGAAATACGGAAAATAACTCGCCATGACCGAGGTGATTACGATTTTTTTTTTTTTTCGAAAAAAATTTTCTGATCGTGGAATTTTCTCAAATTTGATTTGGTTGCCTCCTTATATGTTCTAGTAGCGATAATCAACAATCAGAATCAAATCCATGGTCGGGTTTGATTTTTATAAGGAAAAATGTTCACGTCCTTTTTTACAACCCCGACTCATTGACGATGTTAGAACCGAGCCGGCGGGTGTCAGATACGACCGATCGCCCCGGTCCCGATCGTCATTTACGTTGTGCATCGGTCTGCCCGAGATTACGTGGTGCATCGGTATGATCGAGTTTACGTGGTGCATCGGTAAGATCCAATTCACGTTCTGCATCGGTAAGATCCAATTCACGTTCTGCATCGGTAAGATCCAGTTCACGTGGTGCATCGGTAAGATGGAGATTACGTGGTGCATCGGTAAGATCGAGATTACGTGGTGCATCGGTAAGATCTACTTTACGTTCTGCATCGGTCTGCCCTTGTTTACGTGGTGCATCGGTAAGATCGAGATTACGTGAAGCATCGGTATGATCGAGTTTACGTTCTGCATCGGTCTGCCCGATATTACGTGGGTGCATCGGTTCTGCCCTAGTTTACGTGGTGCATCGGTTTGGACTTAGAGATATATTTTCGACGTGAAAATGTTCCGATACAACTTTTGAACCAGGATAGTTAGAGAGATGATTTTTTCTGGGATGTACGTGGATCGGGGAATGGATTGTGGGAAATAACTTGCCATGACCGAGGTGTCCTCGAATTTTTTTTTTTTTCGAAAAAAATTTTCTGATTGTGGAATTTTCTCAAATTTGATTTGGTTGCCTCCTAATGTGTTCTAAAAGAGTAAATCAGTAATCGGAATCGAAAAATATTTTTCGGATTTTTTTTTTTTTTCGAAAAAAATTTTCTGATCGTGGAATTTCCTCAAATTCGATTTGGTTGCCTTCTAATGTGTTTTTAAAGCGTAAATCAGTAATCAGAATCAATATTCATTGTCGACTTAATTTTTATAAGGAAAAATGTTCACGTCCTTAAACGCCTCCCCATCATCAGCCCGAGTCCAAGTCGATGTCAGTCCCGAGCGGACGGTGTCAGATACTACCTATCGCCGAGGTCTGGACTTGGCGAGATATTACGACGTGAAATGTTCCGATACAACTTTTGAACCAGGATAGTTAGAGAGATGATTTCTTCTATGTTGTACGTTGTTTGGGGAATGAAATACGGAAAATAACTCGCCATGACCGAGGTGATTACGATTTTTTTTTTTTTTCGAAAAAAAATTTTCTGATCGTGGAATTTTCTCAAATTTGATTTGGTTGCCTCCTTATATGTTCTAGTAGCGATAATCAACAATCAGAATCAAAATCCATGGTCGGGTTTGATTTTTTTATAAGGAAAAATGTTTCACGTCCTTTTTTACAACCCCGACTCATTGACGATGTTAGAACCGAGCCGGCGGTGTCAGATACGACCGATCGCCCCGGTCCCGATCGTCATTTACGTTGTGCATCGGTCTGCCCGAGATTACGTGGTTGCATCGGTATGATCGAGTTTACGTGGTGCATCGGTAAGATCCAATTCACGTTCTGCATCGGTAAGATCCAATTCACGTCTGCATCGGTAAGATCCAGTTCACGTGGTGCATCGTAAGATGGAGATTACGTGGTGCATCGGTAAGATCGAGATTACGTGGTGCATCGGTAAGATCTACTTTACGTTCTGCATCGGTCTGCCCTTGTTTACGTGGTGCATCGGTAAGATCGAGATTACGTGAAGCATCGGTATGATCGAGTTTACGTTCTGCATCGGTCTGCCCGATATTACGTGGTGCATCGGTCTGCCCTAGTTTACGTGGTGCATCGGTTTTGGACTTAGAGATATATTTTCGACGTGAAAATGTTCCGATACAACTTTTGAACCAGGATAGTTAGAGAGATGATTTTTTCTGGGATGTACGTGGATCGGGGAATGGATTGTGGGAAATAACTTGCCATGACCGAGGTGTCCTCGAATTTTTTTTTTTTTCGAAAAAAATTTTCTGATTGTGGAATTTTCTCAAATTTGATTTGGTTGCCTCCTAATGTGTTCTAAAAGAGTAAATCAGTAATCGGAATCGAAAAATATTTTTCGGATTTTTTTTTTTTTCGAAAAAAATTTTCTGATCGTGGAATTTCCTCAAATTCGATTTGGTTGCCTTCTAATGTGTTTTTAAAGCGTAAATCAGTAATCAGAATCAATATTCATTGTCGACTTTAATTTTTTATAAGGAAAAATGTTCACGTCCTTAAACGCCTCCCCATCATCAGCCCGAGTCCAAGTCGATGTCAGTCCCGAGCGGACGGTGTCAGATACTACCTATCGCCGAGGTCTGGACTTGGCGAGATATTACGACGTGAAATGTTCCGATACAACTTTTGAACCAGGATAGTTAGAGAGATGATTTCTTCTATGTTGTACGTTGATTGTGGAATGAAATACGGAAAATAACTCGCCATGACCGAGGTGATTACGATTTTTTTTTTTTTCGAAAAAATTTTCTGATCGTGGAATTTTCTCAAATTTGATTTGGTTGCCTCCTTATATGTTCTAGTAGCGATAATCAACAATCAGAATCAAAATCCATGGTCGGGTTTGATTTTTATAAGGAAAAATGTTCACGTCCTTTTTTACAACCCCGACTCATTGACGATGTTAGAACCGAGCCGGCGGTGTCAGATACGACCGATCGCCCCGGTCCCGATCGTCATTTACGTTGTGCATCGGTCTGCCCGAGATTACGTGGTGCATCGGTATGATCGAGTTTACGTGGTGCATCGGTAAGATCCAATTCACGTTCTGCATCGGTAAGATCCAATTCACGTTCTGCATCGGTAAGATCCAGTTCACGTGGTGCATCGGTAAGATGGAGATTACGTGGTGCATCGGTAAGATCGAGATTACGTGGTGCATCGGTAAGATCTACTTTACGTTCTGCATCGGTCGTCTGCCTTGTTTACGTGGTGCATCGGTAAGATCGAGATTACGTGAAGCATCGGTATGATCGAGTTTACGTTCTGCATCGGTCTGCCCGATATTACGTGGTGCATCGGTCTGCCCTAGTTTACGTGGTGCATCGGTTTGGACTTAGAGATATATTTTCGACGTGAAAATGTTCCGATACAACTTTTGAACCAGGATAGTTAGAGAGATGATTTTTTCTGGGATGTACGTGGATCGGGGAATGGATTGTGGGAAATAACTTGCCATGACCGAGGTGTCCTCGAATTTTTTTTTTTTTCGAAAAAAATTTTCTGATTGTGGAATTTTCTCAAATTTGATTTGGTTGCCTCCTAATGTGTTCTAAAAGAGTAAATCAGTAATCGGAATCGAAAAATATTTTTCGGATTTTTTTTTTTTTTCGAAAAAAATTTTCTGATCGTGGAATTTCCTCAAATTCGATTTGGTTGCCTTCTAATGTGTTTTTAAAGCGTAAATCAGTAATCAGAATCAATATTCATTGTCGACTTTAATTTTTATAAGGAAAAATGTTCACGTCCTTAAACGCCTCCCCATACATCAGCCCGAGTCCAAGTCGATGTCAGTCCCGAGCGGACGGTGTCAGATACTACCTATCGCCGAGGTCTGGACTTGGCGAGATATTACGACGTGAAATGTTCCGATACAACTTTTGAACCAGGATAGTTAGAGAGATGATTTCTTCTATGTTGTACGTTGATTGTGGAATGAAATACGGAAAATAACTCGCCATGACCGAGGTGATTACGATTTTTTTTTTTTTTCGAAAAAAATTTTCTGATCGTGGAATTTTCTCAAATTTGATTTGGTTGCCTCCTTATATGTTCTAGTAGCGATAATCAACAATCAGAATCAAAATCCATGGTCGGGTTTGATTTTTATAAGGAAAAATGTTCACGTCCTTTTTTACAACCCCGACTCATTGACGATGTTAGAACCGAGCCGGCGGTGTCAGATACGACCGATCGCCCCGGTCCCGATCGTCATTTACGTTGTGCATCGGTCTGCCCGAGATTACGTGGTGCATCGGTATGATCGAGTTTACGTGGTGCATCGGTAAGATCCAATTCACGTTCTGCATCGGTAAGATCCAATTCACGTTCTGCATCGGTAAGATCCAGTTCACGTGGTGCATCGGTAAGATGGAGATTACGTGGTGCATCGGTAAGATCGAGATTACGTGGTGCATCGGTAAGATCTACTTTACGTTCTGCATCGGTCTGCCCTTGTTTACGTGGTGCATCGGTAAGATCGAGATTACGTGAAGCATCGGTATGATCGAGTTTACGTTCTGCATCGGTCTGCCCGATATTACGTGGTGCATCGGTCTGCCCTAGTTTACGTGGTGCATCGGTTTGGACTTAGAGATATATTTTCGACGTGAAAATGTTCCGATACAACTTTTGAACCAGGATAGTTAGAGAGATGATTTTTTCTGGGATGTACGTGGATCGGGGAATGGATTGTGGGAAATAACTTGCCATGACCGAGGTGTCCTCGAAATTTTTTTTTTTTTCGAAAAAAATTTTCTGATTGTGGAATTTTCTCAAATTTGATTTGGTTGCCTCCTAATGTGTTCTAAAAGAGTAAATCAGTAATCGGAATCGAAAAATATTTTTCGGATTTTTTTTTTTTTCGAAAAAAATTTTCTGATCGTGGAATTTCCTCAAATTCGATTTGGTTGCCTTCTAATGTGTTTTTAAAGCGTAAATCAGTAATCAGAATCAATATTCATTGTCGACTTTAATTTTTATAAGGAAAAATGTTCACGTCCTTAAACGCCTCCCCATCATCAGCCCGAGTCCAAGTCGATGTCAGTCCCGAGCGGACGGTGTCAGATACTACCTATCGCCGAGGTCTGGACTTGGCGAGATATTACGACGTGAAATGTTCCGATACAACTTTTGAACCAGGATAGTTAGAGAGATGATTTCTTCTATGTTGTACGTTGATTGTGGAATGAAATACGGAAAATAACTCGCCATGACCGAGGTGATTACGATTTTTTTTTTTTTTCGAAAAAATTTTCTGATCGTGGAATTTTCTCAAATTTGATTTGGTTGCCTCCTTATATGTTCTAGTAGCGATAATCAACAATCAGAATCAAAATCCATGGTCGGGTTTGATTTTTATAAGGAAAAATGTTCACGTCCTTTTTTACAACCCCGACTCATTGACGATGTTAGAACCGAGCCGGCGGTGTCAGATACGACCGATCGCCCCGGTCCCGATCGTCATTTACGTTGTGCATCGGTCTGCCCGAGATTACGTGGTGCATCGGTATGATCGAGTTTACGTGGTGCATCGGTAAGATCCAATTCACGTTCTGCATCGGTAAGATCCAATTCACGTTCTGCATCGGTAAGATCCAGTTCACGTGGTGCATCGGTAAGATGGAGATTACGTGGTGCATCGGTAAGATCGAGATTACGTGGTGCATCGGTAAGATCTACTTTACGTTCTGCATCGGTCTGCCCTTGTTTACGTGGTGCATCGGTAAGATCGAGATTACGTGAAGCATCGGTATGATCGAGTTTACGTTCTGCATCGGTCTGCCCGATATTACGTGGTGCATCGGTCTGCCCTAGTTTACGTGGTGCATCGGTTTGGACTTAGAGATATATTTTCGACGTGAAAATGTTCCGATACAACTTTTGAACCAGGATAGTTAGAGAGATGATTTTTTCTGGGATGTACGTGGATCGGGGAATGGATTGTGGGAAATAACTTGCCATGACCGAGGTGTCCTCGAATTTTTTTTTTTTTCGAAAAAAATTTTCTGATTGTGGAATTTTCTCAAATTTGATTTGGTTGCCTCCTAATGTGTTCTAAAAGAGTAAATCAGTAATCGGAATCGAAAAATATTTTTCGGATTTTTTTTTTTTTCGAAAAAAATTTTCTGATCGTGGAATTTCCTCAAATTCGATTTGGTTGCCTTCTAATGTGTTTTTAAAGCGTAAATCAGTAATCAGAATCAATATTCATTGTCGACTTTAATTTTTATAAGGAAAAATGTTCACGTCCTTAAACGCCTCCCCATCATCAGCCCGAGTCCAAGTCGATGTCAGTCCCGAGCGGACGGTGTCAGATACTACCTATCGCCGAGGTCTGGACTTGGCGAGATATTACGACGTGAAATGTTCCGATACAACTTTTGAACCAGGATAGTTAGAGAGATGATTTCTTCTATGTTGTACGTTGATTGTGGAATGAAATACGGAAAATAACTCGCCATGACCGAGGTGATTACGATTTTTTTTTTTTTTCGAAAAAAATTTTCTGATCGTGGAATTTTCTCAAATTTGATTTGGTTGCCTCCTTATATGTTCTAGTAGCGATAATCAACAATCAGAATCAAAATCCTATGGTCGGGTTTGATTTTTATAAGGAAAAATGTTCACGTCCTTTTTTACAACCCCGACTCATTGACGATGTTAGAACCGAGCCGGCGGTGTCAGATACGACCGATCGCCCCGGTCCCGATCGTCATTTACGTTGTGCATCGGTCTGCCCGAGATTACGTGGTGCATCGGTCTGGACTTAGAGATATATTTTCGACGTGAAAATGTTCCGATACAACTTTTGAACTAGGATAGTTAGAGAGATGATTTTTTCTGGGATGTACGTTGATTGGGGAATGGATTGTGGGAAATAACTTGCCATGACCGGGGTGTTCTCGAATTTTTTTTTTTTTTTCGAAAAAAATTTTCTGATTGTGGAATTTTCTCAAATTTGATTTGGTTGCCTCCTAATGTGTTCTAATAGCGATAATCAACAATCAGAATCAAAATCCATGGTCGGGTTTGATTTTTATAAGGAATAATGTTCACGTCCTTTTTCGCCTATGTTCTTTTTCGACGTGAAAAGTTCCGATACAACTTTTGAACCAGGATAGTTAGAGAGATGATTTTTTCTGGGATGTATGTTGATTGACGTACGAAACTTGGAAAAAAAATAGAAAAGACCGAGGTACTCTAGAAAAAAAATTTATTGAAAATATTTTTTTGATTTCGGAATTAATTCGAAATTCATTCAGATGTCTTCTATCAATATCGCGAAAGAAAAATCAATAATCAGAATCGATATTCATCTAAGATTATTTCCTTTTGGATTGTGTTAACATTCGGTACGATCTTGTCTACGTGATGCATCGGTTTGTTTCTCGGCTCTTGTGAGCAAGTTGGACACTCGAGACGGCCTCCATCGATCGGATTAGGCGGGCTTTAATGTTAACGTGCTGCATCGGTGTGATCTTGTTTACGTCATGCATCGGTATAGCTTTAAATCGCGCCGTAAAGTCGTTCACGTCATGCATCGGTATCTTAAATCGCGCCGAAAAGTCGTTCACGTCATGCATCGGTATCTTAAATCGCGCCGTAAAGTCGTTCACGTCATGCATCGGTATCTTAAATCGAGCCGAAAAGTCGTTCACGTCATGCATCGGTGGCACAAAAAAAAGACGCCGATGCATGACGTGAGCCGACTTTTCGGCGCGATTTAAGATACCGATGCATGACGTGAACGACTTTACGGCGCGATTTAAGATACCGATGCATGACGTGAACCGACTTTTCGGCATGAAGTCAGCTAAAATTATCGTGTGCATCTTGGGTCGGTCCACGTACCGTAGATCAGAGAGGGACGACGTACATACATCGGATACATTTGTATCCAACAAGTTACGATCGTCGTCTGATCCAGCGGTAATCGGACCTACTCTCGTGAATTTATTTTGCCCCTTGAATAATTTTGTACCGATGCACGACGTGAAGTCGACTTTTCGGCATGGTTTAAGCTAAAATTATCGTGTGCATCTTGGGTAGGCCCACTTACTACAGATCAGAGAGGGACGACGTACATACATCGGATACATTCGTATCCAACAAGTTACAATCGTCGTCTGATCCAGCGGTAATCGGACCTACTCTCGTGAATTTATTTTGCCCCTTGAATAACTTTGTACCGATGCACGACGTGAAGTCGACTTTCCGGCATGGTTTAAGCTAAAATTATCGTGTGCATCTTTCATTTTACTCATCACATAGTCTGATGCATTTGATGACATTTACCCTTGTGAGTTATTCGTATTTCTCTCTCATGTCCGATTTC
>NC_059508.1:36830490-36842990 GCF_914767665.1 Harmonia axyridis
AAGTCGGATCACTCGGACTTCGATCTGAAAATCTCCGGACTCATTTTTATGAATATCCCCAGTCAGTAAGAACGTTATTTCGCCAATATATACCAACAATAAACCATATTCCAATAGCTGAACCAAAAATATAATTCCCGATCCAAACGTTCTGCATCGCCCAACGCGACCACCTTCCCTATATATGTCAGGAGAGCACAGGGTTCCCCTCCAGACAACACTTACGCTCTATCCCCGACTCTCGGTCGATCGATAGGCCAGGTCAGCGGTGTCTGTTTCGGCCGAAGCTCGGACTTTGGTCAAAATGTTCCGATACAAAATTTGAACCAAGATAGATACAGATATGATTCCTTCTTAAATATACGTTGATTATCGAACAGAATATGGTAAATATTTTGCGATGACCGAGGATTTCATGAATTTTTTTTTTTTTTCGAAAAAATTTTCTATTATCGGAATTTCCTCAAATTTCATTTGGTTGCCTCCTAATGCTTATTAAAAATGATAACCAACAATCAGAATCATTATTTATCATTTATTTCAATTTTTATAATGAAAAACGTTCACGTCCTTTCGCGCCTCTCGATCGTCGTTTACGTGATGCATCGGTCAGCCCTAGTTTACGTGGTGCATCGGTAAGATCGAGTTCACGTTCTGCATCGGTCTGCCCGAGTTTACGTGGTGCATCGGTAAGATCGAGATTACGTGGTGCATCGGTAAGATCGAGTTCACGTTCTGCATCGGTCTGCCTGAGTTTACGTGGTGCATCGGTATGATCGAGTTTACGTTCTGCATCGGTGTGATCTAGTTTACGTTGTGCATCGGTAAGATCGAGATTACGTGAAGCATCGGTATGATCGAGTTTACGTTCTGCATCGGTCTGGACTCTGAGATATATTTTCGACGTGAAAATGTTCCGATACAACTTTTGAACCAGGATAGTTAGAGAGATGATTTTTTCTGGGATGTACGTTGATTGGGGAATGGATTGTGGAAAATAACTTGCCATGACCGAGGTGTTCTCGAATTTTTTTTTTTTTTCGAAAAATATTTTCTGATTTTGGATTTCACTCAAATTTGATTTCGTTGCCTTCTAATGTGTTCTAAAAGAGTAAATCAGTAATCAGAATCGAAAAATATTTTTCGGATTTTTTTTTTTTTGAAAAAAAATTTTCTGATTTTGGAATTTCCTCAAATTTGATTTGGTTGCCTTCTAATGTGTTTTTAAAGCGTAAATCAGTAATCAGAATCAATATTCATTGTCGACTTTAATTTTTATAAGGAAAAATGTTCACGTCCTTAAACGCCTCCCCATCATTAGCCCGAGTCCAAGTCGATGTCAGTCCCGAGCGGACGGTGTCAGATACTACCTATCGCCCCGGTCTGGACTTGGCGAGGTATTTCGACGTGAAATGTTCCGATACAACTTTTGAACCAGGATAGTTAGAGAGATGATTTCTTCTATGTTGTACGTTGATTGTGGAATGGATTGTGGGAAATAACTTGCCATGACCCAGGTGTTCTTGAATTTTTTTTTTTTTCGAAAAAAATTTTCTGATCTTGAAATTTCCTCAAATCTGATTGCGTTGCCTTCTAATGTGTACTAAAAGAGTAAATCAGTAATCAGAATCAATATTCATTGTCGACTTTAATTTTTATAAGGAAAAATGTTCACGTCCTTAAACGCCTCTCCATCGTTACCCCGACTCCAAGACGATGTTAGACCGGAGCGGACGGTGTCAAATGCGACCGATCTCCCCGGTCTGGACTTAGCGAGATATTCCGACGTGAAATGTTCCGATACAAAAATTTAACTGTGATAGTTAGAGAGATGGTTCCTTTTGTGATGTACGTTGATTGTGTAATAGAATATGGAAATAAACTTGAGATGACCGAGGTCTTCTGGGATTTTTTTTTTTTTTCGAAAAATATTTTTCGATTTCGGAAATCCCTCAAATTTCATTGAGATATGTCCTAATGTGTTCTTAAAACTTAAATCAACAATCAGAATTAATATCCAAAAGTTATTTCATTTTTTATAAGGAAAAACGTTCACGTCCTTTCCGCTCCCAAAAAGTGAGATATCATAGAAAATATCGCTTTATTTGTTGTTTACGGCCATACCACGCTGAAATTGCCAGTTCTCGTCAGAACACTGTGCTGAGAGGTTATACCCAAAATCGCTCCGTAGAGATAGTTGTGGAATTTGTGAACGTTAAAACTGACCTGTGAAAGTGACCGTTGTGTTAGACCAGACGGCGCCAAGCCGCATTCCAGAGCCAAGAATAGACTGAGTGAGTGACGAAATTTTACCTGCTCGGGTCCGAAAGGCCCTGAAACGGCCGAGTTTCGCGTGAAACCGACCGCTTTTGAATTCCTTTTTGAAAGGAATTTCAAAAATTTTATCAGAACTTTATTAAAATGATGGACGACCAGGAAATGAAACTCCCTTCAGATTCATCTGATAATGAAACTGACCCCCCGAGAGTCGCAAAAAAGAGAAGTCGAGTTGGAGATGTGGAAAACCCAAACTTCACGCATCCAACAACATCTATCAGGAAAAGGAAGGACAAAAAGACAATCCCTGTAGAAATCAAAAATAAATTTAACTACCTCAATCCAAATGAGGTAGAAGTCAATGCAGCAACCGTTGAAATTAGAAAAAATCAACGGAAACCCCCGCCAATAGTGGTCAACGGCGTTTTCAAAAAACATAACAAAACGGTGGCCGACATAACGAAAGTTATAAATGGCAAATTTTATATTAAATACAGTGCCATGAACTCCACCGTCTACACCGAGACGGTAGAAGACAGAAAGAAGCTTGAAAAATATTTTGATGAAAACGACGTGAAATACCACACTTACACCCCGAGGGAAGAAAAAACTCATGCTTTTACGCTGAGGGGACTGGATTCTGATCCAGACCTGGAAGAAATTAAAACTGAACTCCAGGAACTAGGAATTCCGGTTGTGGAAATCCACAAACTAAAAGCAACGAAATCACCGGCGTACATGGTCGTCACCGGAAATACGATAACGCTCCGGAAAATACAGAAGGAAGTCCGCGTTATTAATTATACAGCCGTTCGGTGGAACAAGTACTATACAAAAAGGGAAGTAATCCAATGTCACAACTGCCAGATGTGGGGACATGCCACGGCCAACTGCCATAGGACCCCAAACTGCCTCAAGTGCGCGGAAAATCACGCGACTCGCGAGTGCCCAAAATCAATGAATACGCCGGCAAAGTGCGCGAACTGTTTCGGGAGTCACCCCGCAAACAGTACCGAGTGCGCGATTTACGTGAACATCTGCAACCGCAGGGCGAGGAACGCCAAAACCGCCGCCCCTGCCGCCCCCAAAGTTTACCGCGAAGCTCCAATCCCGGCCGTGAATGTCTGGGAAGAAAGGAGAAAGGCCCAAGAGGCCAAACAAAAACCGGTAAGTGGCATGGCCAACCCCCAAACCACCCCCAAAACCCCAACTCCCCCCCCCAACAAACAAAACTCATGACACAAATAACACAAATAACTTCCAAAACGCGTTTTACGAGCTGAAAAGCGAGTTCAACAGACTTAATCAATACGTGGACATACGACAACTACTGACAGACGTCAAAAGACTCAACCAGCAGCTGCAAAATGCAAGCCCCGCCGAAAGAAAGTACGTCATACTGGAATTCTTCCTCAATTTAAATGACTAAGTCATTAAAAATCGCGACTTGGAACGCGAATGGAGTCTCCCAAAAATTCCTGGAGATCTCCAATTTTCTAAATTACAACCAAATAGACATACTGACTATCAACGAGACAAAACTGAAAAACAACCACAAATTTTTCATTAAAGGATACCAGACATATAGGCAAGACAGACAAGACAACTCTGGATTCGGTGGAATCGCTATACTAGTAAAGAACATTATCGCATCCACCATTTTGCCTACCATCAACTGCACAATAGAGAACGCTAGCGTCCAGATTGATGGCAACTTAATCATAACGGCGGTGTATAATAGCCCCAGTCGCAAATTCAGTACCAACTGTCTAAGATTCCTATTTTCTAGGAAAAATAAAGTAATAGTTCTAGGCGATCTAAATGCTAAACACGAAGAATGGAACTGCAACTGCAGAAACACCAATGGAAATCGTCTATTCAGTTTCCTTGAAGCTAATGATGACGTAATTTTGAACATCCCTAACGGACACACTCATTTTCCAGACAATGGAAAAGCTCCGAGTACTATCGATTTAATACTCACTAAGAATATTAACTTGAATAGTATCCCGGACGCGAGTTGTCAGTTAGGGTCCGATCATAATCCAGTGATCTTCTCGGTCAATTATAGCAGCGAAAGAAACCCAACAAAATTAGTGTACGACTATTCGAACGCTGATTGGGCAAAATTTCGTACAATATTAGATAGTAAAATAACTATCAACAATAAAATCGAAACTGCTTCCGACATCGAACGGGAAATTGAAAAGTTTACGAAGGCCCTCAAGTACGCCCGCGATAAAACAATTTCCAAAAAACCGAGAGCTGAAGTAGCAGAAAAACTACCAGCCCATATTATCGACTTGATCAAGTTCAGGAATAAAATCAGAAAAAGGTGGCAATCCCACCAAAGACAAGTCGATAAAACACTCTTAAACTCATACACCCGCGAAATCCGAAACCACATAAAAATTTTCCAGAACGAAAGATGGGAACAGAAAATCTCCAGGCTAAATTCTAATAACAAAGATCTCTGGAAAACAGTCAAATCCAGTATTCAAAAATTCTCCCAAGTTCCCATCTTGGTCCAAAATTCCGCGAATTACATCACCGATAAAGAAAAAGCGGACGTACTTGCGGAAAACTTCGAAACCGCTCACCACATATCCCAGACCGATAGTCCAGAACAAGCAGACATACGGAAAAGAGTGGAAGACTTTATAAATTCGAACCGCTTCGTAAAGCCCGAAAATCATCTATTAACAAATCCATCGGAAATACGGGACGAAATTAAAAAGCTTCCACTAAACAAAGCGCCAGGAAAGGACGAAGTGGACAATAGACTGATCCGGAACCTATCCAGAAAGGCCATAGTTCAACTGAACTACATCATAAACGCTGTATTCAAATTTCAACACTGGCCTAGCTGTTGGAAAACAGCAGTAGTAACCCCTATCCCCAAAGCCGGGAAAGTCACAACTTCTCCCGGCAACTACCGTCCGATCAGTCTACTGTCTAACCTCAGCAAGCTGACCGAGAAAATCCTGTTAGGAAAAATAAAACATGTAATGAAAAACAATAAAATTCGCGATGACCATCAATTTGGCTTCAAGGAAAAACACAGCTCGACACAGCAAATCTGCCGAATCGTAGTCGACGTAATAAATAGTTTCAATAATAAAAACCACACGGTCATGCTCCTCCTCGACATCGAAAAGGCGTTCGACAAAGTTTGGATAGAGGGGCTGACCTACAAATTAATAAAACTTAAATTCCCGAAATTCCTCATAAAGACCATTTACTCATATCTCAATAACAGAAAATTCATAGTACGCGTAGGGAATGAAACATCCGCGCCCAAAAATATAAAAGCAGGAATTGTGCAGGGATCAGTCCTTGGACCTAGATTATTCAATATCTACGTCCAGGATATCCCGAAACATAACAAAACAAAAATCGCCCTCTTCGCGGATGACACGGCCATATATGCCCACTCATCCAGCGCTGAAGACGCCAATCGCGAGCTGAAAAACCATCTCGAAGTACTTATCAATTACTTCGACAGATGGAAAATAAAACTGAATGAGACCAAAGCAGAGCAGATCGTGTTTAGCAGAAGACGGAATGAAAAAGTAATCTTAGACAAATTAAAAATCAATAATACGGAAATTGTTCCAAAAAGCTCCGTTAAGTACCTGGGCATTGAATTGGACGAAAGGCTAAATTTCCACCGCCATATCAAAGCACAAATCCATAAAGGATACGCCATCAAAAAGATACTGCATCCTCTATTGTGCAGTAAAAGTATGCTGAATGAAAAAAACAAATTGCTCATTTACAAAACATACATCCGGCCAGTAGTCACATACGCTGCGCCGGCATTTTGTCACCTTAGGCCCTTTCCAATAAGGCCCATTCAAAACCTTCAAAACAAAATCCTAAGATTGGCCTTGAGCAAGCCGTATTACACTAGGATATCCAAACTACATGAACTCGCGGATATTCCAACCATCCGCGAGTACCTAAACAAAGTATCTAGCGATTTCTACGAATTCCAGTGTAAATCCAACGCACTGACAAGACAAATTACGAAAACGCGACTCCACGCATCCCCTCACCCCCTCCCGTACCAATTCCTTCCCATATTCCTTAAACCTCCCTAAAAACCCACCCCAAACACCCAAAAACCCCTATGAAAACCGCCATCTTCCAAGACCGGCCATGTCACATACCGACATTTTGAAAAATATGTCTTGACGACGAATCACAACGAAAGGTAGCGGCAGCCAATGCGAATGGCGTATCCATCGCCCTGTTATCGTAACAACCAATCGGTCCTACGGGTACTAGACCCAACAGCGACACGAACGGTGCTACGAGAAATGGGGACTGGCCACGACTAGCAAATGGCGGCCGTTAGCTGAATTGAGAATCGCCGTTTAGCATAACGGGAACCCCTTCCCAGACATGTATATAAAATTGTATATAAAAATTTGTAAATGATAAAACTGTACATAACTGTATATATATCCCCAACCCACCCCCCATCCCTCCCCAAATTACTTATATCAGGTTTTTTATTCCTAAATTTTTCCTGAAAATCCCCTATTATAATAAAATAAATAAATATACGATATCAAACAAAAATTCCCAAACACCCTGAAATTACTTAAAAATTTTTTATTATATGTATATGAAATGTAACTGATAATACCAGAATTATCTGGTAGGAACTGTATATAAACCCTTATTGTTGATTAACATGGCCTATATAGGCACATATCTGTAACTATCACAAAGACAAATAAAGACCATTTGAAATTGAAATTGAAATTGAACACTGAAGCCAAGCAGCGTCGGGCGCGGTTAGTACTTGGATGGGTGACCGCTTGGGAACACCGCGTGCTGTAAGCTTTTTTTTTACGTTCTGCATCGGTCTGCCGAGATAACGTGGTGCATCGGTATGATCGAGTTTACGTTCTGCATCGGTAAGATCGAGATTACGTGATGCATCGGTAAGATTGAGATTACGTGGTGCATCGGTAAGATCGAGTTTACGTGGTGCATCGGTAAGATCCAATTCACGTTCTGCATCGGTAAGATCCAGTTCACGTGGTGCATCGGTAAGATCGAGATTACGTGGTGCATCGGTAAGATCGAGTTTACGTGGTGCATCGGTAAGATCCAATTCACGTTCTGCATCGGTAAGATCCAGTTCACGTGGTGCATCGGTAAGATTGAGATTACGTGGTGCATCGGTAAGATCGAGTTTACGTGGTGCATCGGTAAGATCCAATTCACGTTCTGCATCGGTAAGATCCAGTTCACGTGGTGCATCGGTAAGATTGAGATTACGTGGTGCATCGGTAAGATCGAGTTTACGTGGTGCATCGGTAAGATCCAATTCACGTTCTGCATCGGTAAGATCCAGTTCACGTGGTGCATCGGTAAGATCGAGATTACGTGGTGCATCGGTAAGATCGAGTTTACGTGGTGCATCGGTAAGATCCAATTCACGTTCTGCATCGGTAAGATCCAGTTCACGTGGTGCATCGGTAAGATTGAGATTACGTGGTGCATCGGTAAGATCCAGTTCACGTGGTGCATCGGTAAGATGGAGATTACGTGGTGCATCGGTAAGATCGAGATTACGTGGTGCATCGGTAAGATCTACTTTACGTTCTGCATCGGTCTGCCCTTGTTTACGTGGTGCATCGGTAAGATCGAGATTACGTGAAGCATCGGTATGATCGAGTTTACGTTCTGCATCGGTCTGCCCGATATTACGTGGTGCATCGGTCTGCCCTAGTTTACGTGGTGCATCGGTTTGGACTTAGAGATATATTTTCGACGTGAAAATGTTCCGATACAACTTTTGAACCAGGATAGTTAGAGAGATGATTTTTTCTGGGATGTACGTGGATCGGGGAATGGATTGTGGGAAATAACTTGCCATGACCGAGGTGTCCTCGAATTTTTTTTTTTTTCGAAAAAAATTTTCTGATTGTGGAATTTTCTCAAATTTGATTTGGTTGCCTCCTAATGTGTTCTAAAAGAGTAAATCAGTAATCGGAATCGAAAAATATTTTTCGGATTTTTTTTTTTTTCGAAAAAAATTTTCTGATCGTGGAATTTCCTCAAATTCGATTTGGTTGCCTTCTAATGTGTTTTTAAAGCGTAAATCAGTAATCAGAATCAATATTCATTGTCGACTTTAATTTTTATAAGGAAAAATGTTCACGTCCTTAAACGCCTCCCCATCATCAGCCCGAGTCCAAGTCGATGTCAGTCCCGAGCGGACGGTGTCAGATACTACCTATCGCCGAGGTCTGGACTTGGCGAGATATTACGACGTGAAATGTTCCGATACAACTTTTGAACCAGGATAGTTAGAGAGATGATTTCTTCTATGTTGTACGTTGATTGTGGAATGAAATACGGAAAATAACTCGCCATGACCGAGGTGATTACGATTTTTTTTTTTTTTCGAAAAAAATTTTCTGATCGTGGAATTTTCTCAAATTTGATTTGGTTGCCTCCTTATATGTTCTAGTAGCGATAATCAACAATCAGAATCAAAATCCATGGTCGGGTTTGATTTTTATAAGGAAAAATGTTCACGTCCTTTTTTACAACCCCGACTCATTGACGATGTTAGAACCGAGCCGGCGGTGTCAGATACGACCGATCGCCCCGGTCCCGATCGTCATTTACGTTGTGCATCGGTCTGCCCGAGATTACGTGGTGCATCGGTATGATCGAGTTTACGTGGTGCATCGGTAAGATCCAATTCACGTTCTGCATCGGTAAGATCCAATTCACGTTCTGCATCGGTAAGATCCAGTTCACGTGGTGCATCGGTAAGATGGAGATTACGTGGTGCATCGGTAAGATCGAGATTACGTGGTGCATCGGTAAGATCTACTTTACGTTCTGCATCGGTCTGCCCTTGTTTACGTGGTGCATCGGTAAGATCGAGATTACGTGAAGCATCGGTATGATCGAGTTTACGTTCTGCATCGGTCTGCCCGATATTACGTGGTGCATCGGTCTGCCCTAGTTTACGTGGTGCATCGGTTTGGACTTAGAGATATATTTTCGACGTGAAAATGTTCCGATACAACTTTTGAACCAGGATAGTTAGAGAGATGATTTTTTCTGGGATGTACGTGGATCGGGGAATGGATTGTGGGAAATAACTTGCCATGACCGAGGTGTCCTCGAATTTTTTTTTTTTTCGAAAAAAATTTTCTGATTGTGGAATTTTCTCAAATTTGATTTGGTTGCCTCCTAATGTGTTCTAAAAGAGTAAATCAGTAATCGGAATCGAAAAATATTTTTCGGATTTTTTTTTTTTTCGAAAAAAATTTTCTGATCGTGGAATTTCCTCAAATTCGATTTGGTTGCCTTCTAATGTGTTTTTAAAGCGTAAATCAGTAATCAGAATCAATATTCATTGTCGACTTTAATTTTTATAAGGAAAAATGTTCACGTCCTTAAACGCCTCCCCATCATCAGCCCGAGTCCAAGTCGATGTCAGTCCCGAGCGGACGGTGTCAGATACTACCTATCGCCGAGGTCTGGACTTGGCGAGATATTACGACGTGAAATGTTCCGATACAACTTTTGAACCAGGATAGTTAGAGAGATGATTTCTTCTATGTTGTACGTTGATTGTGGAATGAAATACGGAAAATAACTCGCCATGACCGAGGTGATTACGATTTTTTTTTTTTTTCGAAAAAAATTTTCTGATCGTGGAATTTTCTCAAATTTGATTTGGTTGCCTCCTTATATGTTCTAGTAGCGATAATCAACAATCAGAATCAAAATCCATGGTCGGGTTTGATTTTTATAAGGAAAAATGTTCACGTCCTTTTTTACAACCCCGACTCATTGACGATGTTAGAACCGAGCCGGCGGTGTCAGATACGACCGATCGCCCCGGTCCCGATCGTCATTTACGTTGTGCATCGGTCTGCCCGAGATTACGTGGTGCATCGGTATGATCGAGTTTACGTGGTGCATCGGTAAGATCCAATTCACGTTCTGCATCGGTAAGATCCAATTCACGTTCTGCATCGGTAAGATCCAGTTCACGTGGTGCATCGGTAAGATGGAGATTACGTGGTGCATCGGTAAGATCGAGATTACGTGGTGCATCGGTAAGATCTACTTTACGTTCTGCATCGGTCTGCCCTTGTTTACGTGGTGCATCGGTAAGATCGAGATTACGTGAAGCATCGGTATGATCGAGTTTACGTTCTGCATCGGTCTGCCCGATATTACGTGGTGCATCGGTCTGCCCTAGTTTACGTGGTGCATCGGTTTGGACTTAGAGATATATTTTCGACGTGAAAATGTTCCGATACAACTTTTGAACCAGGATAGTTAGAGAGATGATTTTTTCTGGGATGTACGTGGATCGGGGAATGGATTGTGGGAAATAACTTGCCATGACCGAGGTGTCCTCGAATTTTTTTTTTTTTCGAAAAAAATTTTCTGATTGTGGAATTTTCTCAAATTTGATTTGGTTGCCTCCTAATGTGTTCTAAAAGAGTAAATCAGTAATCGGAATCGAAAAATATTTTTCGGATTTTTTTTTTTTTCGAAAAAAATTTTCTGATCGTGGAATTTCCTCAAATTCGATTTGGTTGCCTTCTAATGTGTTTTTAAAGCGTAAATCAGTAATCAGAATCAATATTCATTGTCGACTTTAATTTTTATAAGGAAAAATGTTCACGTCCTTAAACGCCTCCCCATCATCAGCCCGAGTCCAAGTCGATGTCAGTCCCGAGCGGACGGTGTCAGATACTACCTATCGCCGAGGTCTGGACTTGGCGAGATATTACGACGTGAAATGTTCCGATACAACTTTTGAACCAGGATAGTTAGAGAGATGATTTCTTCTATGTTGTACGTTGATTGTGGAATGAAATACGTAAAATAACTCGCCATGACCGAGGTGATTACGATTTTTTTTTTTTTTCGAAAAAAATTTTCTGATCGTGGAATTTTCTCAAATTTGATTTGGTTGCCTCCTTATATGTTCTAGTAGCGATAATCAACAATCAGAATCAAAATCCATGGTCGGGTTTGATTTTTATAAGGAAAAATGTTCACGTCCTTTTTTACAACCCCGACTCATTGACGATGTTAGAACCGAGCCGGCGGTGTCAGATACGACCGATCGCCCCGGTCCCGATCGTCATTTACGTTGTGCATCGGTCTGCCCGAGATTACGTGGTGCATCGGTATGATCGAGTTTACGTGGTGCATCGGTAAGATCCAATTCACGTTCTGCATCGGTAAGATCCAATTCACGTTCTGCATCGGTAAGATCCAGTTCACGTGGTGCATCGGTAAGATGGAGATTACGTGGTGCATCGGTAAGATCGAGATTACGTGGTGCATCGGTAAGATCTACTTTACGTTCTGCATCGGTCTGCCCTTGTTTACGTGGTGCATCGGTAAGATCGAGATTACGTGAAGCATCGGTATGATCGAGTTTACGTTCTGCATCGGTCTGCCCGATATTACGTGGTGCATCGGTCTGCCCTAGTTTACGTGGTGCATCGGTTTGGACTTAGAGATATATTTTCGACGTGAAAATGTTCCGATACAACTTTTGAACCAGGATAGTTAGAGAGATGATTTTTTCTGGGATGTACGTGGATCGGGGAATGGATTGTGGGAAATAACTTGCCATGACCGAGGTGTCCTCGAATTTTTTTTTTTTTCGAAAAAAATTTTCTGATTGTGGAATTTTCTCAAATTTGATTTGGTTGCCTCCTAATGTGTTCTAAAAGAGTAAATCAGTAATCGGAATCGAAAAATATTTTTCGGATTTTTTTTTTTTTCGAAAAAAATTTTCTGATCGTGGAATTTCCTCAAATTCGATTTGGTTGCCTTCTAATGTGTTTTTAAAGCGTAAATCAGTAATCAGAATCAATATTCATTGTCGACTTTAATTTTTATAAGGAAAAATGTTCACGTCCTTAAACGCCTCCCCATCATCAGCCCGAGTCCAAGTCGATGTCAGTCCCGAGCGGACGGTGTCAGATACTACCTATCGCCGAGGTCTGGACTTGGCGAGATATTACGACGTGAAATGTTCCGATACAACTTTTGAACCAGGATAGTTAGAGAGATGATTTCTTCTATGTTGTACGTTGATTGTGGAATGAAATACGTAAAATAACTCGCCATGACCGAGGTGATTACGATTTTTTTTTTTTTTCGAAAAAAATTTTCTGATCGTGGAATTTTCTCAAATTTGATTT
>NC_059508.1:36858121-36860621 GCF_914767665.1 Harmonia axyridis
CTCTCGATCGTCGTTTACGTGATGCATCGGTCAGCCCTAGTTTACGTGGTGCATCGGTAAGATCGAGTTCACGTTCTGCATCGGTCTGCCCGAGTTTACGTGGTGCATCGGTAAGATCGAGATTACGTGGTGCATCGGTAAGATCGAGTTCACGTTCTGCATCGGTCTGCCTGAGTTTACGTGGTGCATCGGTATGATCGAGTTTACGTTCTGCATCGGTGTGATCTAGTTTACGTTGTGCATCGGTAAGATCGAGATTACGTGAAGCATCGGTATGATCGAGTTTACGTTCTGCATCGGTCTGGACTCTGAGATATATTTTCGACGTGAAAATGTTCCGATACAACTTTTGAACCAGGATAGTTAGAGAGATGATTTTTTCTGGGATGTACGTTGATTGGGGAATGGATTGTGGAAAATAACTTGCCATGACCGAGGTGTTCTCGAATTTTTTTTTTTTTTCGAAAAATATTTTCTGATTTTGGATTTCACTCAAATTTGATTTCGTTGCCTTCTAATGTGTTCTAAAAGAGTAAATCAGTAATCAGAATCGAAAAATATTTTTCGGATTTTTTTTTTTTTGAAAAAAAATTTTCTGATTTTGGAATTTCCTCAAATTTGATTTGGTTGCCTTCTAATGTGTTTTTAAAGCGTAAATCAGTAATCAGAATCAATATTCATTGTCGACTTTAATTTTTATAAGGAAAAATGTTCACGTCCTTAAACGCCTCCCCATCATTAGCCCGAGTCCAAGTCGATGTCAGTCCCGAGCGGACGGTGTCAGATACTACCTATCGCCCCGGTCTGGACTTGGCGAGGTATTTCGACGTGAAATGTTCCGATACAACTTTTGAACCAGGATAGTTAGAGAGATGATTTCTTCTATGTTGTACGTTGATTGTGGAATGGATTGTGGGAAATAACTTGCCATGACCCAGGTGTTCTTGAATTTTTTTTTTTTTCGAAAAAAATTTTCTGATCTTGAAATTTCCTCAAATCTGATTGCGTTGCCTTCTAATGTGTACTAAAAGAGTAAATCAGTAATCAGAATCAATATTCATTGTCGACTTTAATTTTTATAAGGAAAAATGTTCACGTCCTTAAACGCCTCTCCATCGTTACCCCGACTCCAAGACGATGTTAGACCGGAGCGGACGGTGTCAAATGCGACCGATCTCCCCGGTCTGGACTTAGCGAGATATTCCGACGTGAAATGTTCCGATACAAAAATTTAACTGTGATAGTTAGAGAGATGGTTCCTTTTGTGATGTACGTTGATTGTGTAATAGAATATGGAAATAAACTTGAGATGACCGAGGTCTTCTGGGATTTTTTTTTTTTTTCGAAAAATATTTTTCGATTTCGGAAATCCCTCAAATTTCATTGAGATATGTCCTAATGTGTTCTTAAAACTTAAATCAACAATCAGAATTAATATCCAAAAGTTATTTCATTTTTTATAAGGAAAAACGTTCACGTCCTTTCCGCTCCCAAAAAGTGAGATATCATAGAAAATATCGCTATATTTGTTGTTTACGGCCATACCACGCTGAAATTGCCAGTTCTCGTCAGAACACTGAAGCCAAGCAGCGTCGGGCGCGGTTAGTACTTGGATGGGTGACCGCTTGGGAACACCGCGTGCTGTAAGCTTTTTTTTTACGTTCTGCATCGGTCTGCCGAGATAACGTGGTGCATCGGTATGATCGAGTTTACGTTCTGCATCGGTAAGATCGAGATTACGTGATGCATCGGTAAGATTGAGATTACGTGGTGCATCGGTAAGATCGAGTTTACGTGGTGCATCGGTAAGATCCAATTCACGTTCTGCATCGGTAAGATCCAGTTCACGTGGTGCATCGGTAAGATCGAGATTACGTGGTGCATCGGTAAGATCGAGTTTACGTGGTGCATCGGTAAGATCCAATTCACGTTCTGCATCGGTAAGATCCAGTTCACGTGGTGCATCGGTAAGATTGAGATTACGTGGTGCATCGGTAAGATCGAGTTTACGTGGTGCATCGGTAAGATCCAATTCACGTTCTGCATCGGTAAGATCCAGTTCACGTGGTGCATCGGTAAGATTGAGATTACGTGGTGCATCGGTAAGATCGAGTTTACGTGGTGCATCGGTAAGATCCAATTCACGTTCTGCATCGGTAAGATCCAGTTCACGTGGTGCATCGGTAAGATCGAGATTACGTGGTGCATCGGTAAGATCGAGTTTACGTGGTGCATCGGTAAGATCCAATTCACGTTCTGCATCGGTAAGATCCAGTTCACGTGGTGCATCGGTAAGATTGAGATTACGTGGTGCATCGGTAAGATCCAGTTCACGTGGTGCATCGGTAAGATGGAGATTACGTGGTGCATCGGTAAGATCGAGATTACGTGGTGCATCGGTAAGATCTACTTTACGTTCTGCATCGGTCTGCCCTTGTTTACGTGGTGCATCGGTAAGATCGAGATTACGTGAAGCATCGGTATGATCGAGTTTACGTTC
>NC_059508.1:36870621-36878121 GCF_914767665.1 Harmonia axyridis
CCTATTGGTTTTGATCTAATAAAAGCGCTCCTTCCGTTCCCGGTCGGAGCTCTATTTGCATGTATTAGCTCTAGAATTACCACAGTTATCCAAGTAAATGTGGGTACGATCTAAGGAACCATAACTGATTTAATGAGCCTTTCGCGGTTTCACCTTAATTTGGCTTGTACTGAGACATGCATGGCTTAATCTTTGAGACAAGCATATGACTACTGGCAGGATCAACCAGGGAACTGCGTGCTTATACGATCGGTCCACGAGATTGCCGGTATGGCCAAACCCGTTCGCCTCTCGTCATGTGGCACTAGCCATGTCGATTGACTTCGACTAGCGCCGCACATCAGTAAGTGCAAGTCCTCGACGAAACGACGTAACAGCCCCCAGTCAGCATGAGACTCAAGCTATATATACATCATCATCATCTCGGACAAAACACCGATCAAAAATGAGAAAGTTTCTAGAAACAATCCCTCGCCAAGGCGTCCATATATAATACGAACCCCCGGCTATCAACTAATTTCTTATACACATTCCATCTCGACCCTTCGCTATACATGTGAATATAACGACACGGTGATTCGAGATTCAACAATATTTGTCGCTCGGAACGAATTGAGTGGTTGCAAATTTTTTGTGAACATAACCCGCAACGGGCAGAGGATCACGATTTTAAGGTTGGTCGCTTAAAGGCCATTCGACTACAAAGAGACGAAGCGGACCGCGACCTCGCTGCATGAGGTTGACGAAAGCGACCCAAGATGCGAAAGCCGAAACCAACACACCTTGCCAGTACCCAAACGCCGAGGTCGGATTCGGGTCTACCACTTACCAACTGAATATCATCCTAAAAAGAACTCCAAACAGTCTAGGACAGGACCCATTCTCCACCCCTTCTATATATGTCAGGAGAACCCCGGATTCCCCTCCAGACACGATTTAGCAAACTTTTCCCGATCGATCCGACCCACCGAGGCCGTTTCGACCGTTCGCCGCGCCTACTAGAGCTGATTTCTTCGGACTCCGATCAGAAAATCCGCCGATGCATGTCGTTAACACCTAGTCCGCCTCGTCCGATCGATCGAGGCCGTTTCGACCGTTCGCCGCGCCTACTAGAGCTGATTTCTTCGGACTCCGATCAGAAAATCCGCCGATGCATGTCGTTAACACCTAGTCCGCCTCGTCCGATCGATCTAGGCCGTCTCGAACCACCCATCGCGCATCGAAAGTCGCATCTCTCGAACTCCGATCCGGAAATCGGCCGATGCATCACGTTAACTATTTCTTATATATCTAATATAATATACATGGAGACGGTAAGAATTCTTTTAATCGAAGATATACATATACTTCTCATCAATATCCAAAAGCTTATCGAAAAATAAATTACTCAACTTTTACGTGAAGAATCGTTCACCCAAACCTTATCCCCTATATATGTCAGGAGAACCCAAGGTTCCCCTCCAGACACGATTTAGCAAACTTTTCCCGATCGATCCGACCCACCGAGGCCGTCTCGACCGTCCGCTGCGCCTACTAGGGCCGATTTCTTCGGACTCCGATCAGAAAATATACCGATGCATGTCGTTAACACCTAGTCCGCCTCGTCCGATCTATCTAAACAGTCTCGACGCACCCAACACTCTTTCAAAGTCGGATTACTCGGACTCAATCTGAAAATGGACCGATGCATGACGTCAACACTTAGCCCGCCTCGTCTGATCTATCTAAGCCATCTCGACCCACCCAACACGCCTTCCAAGTCGGATCACTCGGGACTTCGATCTGAAAATCTCCGGACTCATTTTTATGAATATCCCCAGTCAGTAAGAACGTTATTTCGCCAATATATACCAACAATAAACCATATTCCAATAGCTGAACCAAAAATATAATTCCCGATCCAAACGTTCTGCATCGCCCAACGCGACAACCTTCCCTATATATGTCAGGAGAGCACAGGGTTCCCCTCCAGACAACACTTACGCTCTATCCCCGACTCTCGGTCGATCGATAGGCCAGGTCAGCGGTGTCTGTTTCGGCCGAAGCTCGGACTTTGGTCAAAATGTTCCGATACAAAATTTGAACCAAGATAGATACAGATATGATTCCTTCTTAAATATACGTTGATTATCGAACAGAATATGGTAAATATTTTGCGATGACCGAGGATTTCATGAATTTTTTTTTTTTTTCGAAAAAATTTTCTATTATCGGAATTTCCTCAAATTTCATTTGGTTGCCTCCTAATGCTTATTAAAAATGATAACCAACAATCAGAATCATTATTTATCATTTATTTCAATTTTTATAATGAAAAACGTTCACGTCCTTTCGCGCCTCTCGATCGTCGTTTACGTGATGCATCGGTCAGCCCTAGTTTACGTGGTGCATCGGTAAGATCGAGTTCACGTTCTGCATCGGTCTGCCCGAGTTTACGTGGTGCATCGGTAAGATCGAGATTACGTGGTGCATCGGTAAGATCGAGTTTACGTTCTGCATCGGTCTGCCTGAGTTTACGTGGTGCATCGGTATGATCGAGTTTACGTTCTGCATCGGTGTGATCTAGTTTACGTTGTGCATCGGTAAGATCGAGATTACGTGAAGCATCGGTGTATGATCGAGTTTACGTTCTGCATCGGTCTGGACTCTGAGATATATTTTCGACGTGAAAATGTTCCGATACAACTTTTGAACCAGGATAGTTAGAGAGATGATTTTTTCTGGGATGTACGTTGATTGGGGAATGGATTGTGAAAATAACTTGCCATGACCGAGGTGTTCTCGAATTTTTTTTTTTTTTCGAAAAATATTTTCTGATTTTGGATTTCACTCAAATTTGATTCGTTGCCTTCTAATGTGTTCTAAAAGAGTAAATCAGTAATCAGAATCGAAAAATATTTTTCGGATTTTTTTTTTTTTGAAAAAAAATTTTCTGATTTTGGAATTTCCTCAAATTTGATTTGGTTGCCTTCTAATGTGTTTTTAAAGCGTAAATCAGTAATCAGAATCAATATTCATTGTCGACTTTAATTTTTATAAGGAAATATGTTCACGTCCTTAAACGCCTCCCCATCATTAGCCCGAGTCCAAGTCGATGTCAGTTCCCGAGCGGACGGTGTCAGATACTACCTATCGCCCCGGTCTGGAACTTGGCGAGGTATTTCGACGTGAAATGTTCCGATACAACTTTTGAACCAGGATAGTTAGAGAGATGATTTCTTCTAAGTTGTACGTTGATTGTGGAATGGATTGTGGGAAAATAACTTGCCATGACCCAGGTGTTCTTGAATTTTTTTTTTTTCGAAAAAAATTTTCTGATCTTGAAATTTCCTCAAATCTGATTGCGTTGCCTTCTAATGTGTACTAAAAGAGTAAATCAGTAATCAGAATCAATATTCATTGTCGACTTTAATTTTTATAAGGAAAAAATGTTCACGTCCTTAAACGCCTCTCCATCGTTACCCCGACTCCAAGACGATGTTAGACCGGAGCGGACGGTGTCAAATGCGACCGATCTCCCCGGTCTGGACTTAGCGAGATATTCCGACGTGAAATGTTCCGATACAAAAAATTTAACTGTGATAGTTAGAGAGATGGTTCCTTTTGTGATGTACGTTGATTGTGTAATAGAATATGGAAATAAACTTGAGATGACCCGAGGGTCTTCTGGGATTTTTTTTTTTTTTCGAAAAATATTTTTCGATTTCGGAAATCCCTCAAATATCATTGAGATATGTCCTAATGTTGGTTCTTAAAACTTAAATCAACAATCAGAATTAATACCAAAAGTTTATTTCATTTTTTATAAGGAAAAACGTTCACGTCCTTTCCGCTCCCAAAAAGTGAGATATCATAGAAAATATCGCTATATTTGTTGTTTACGGCCATACCACGCTGAAATTGCCAGTTCTCGTCAGAACACTGAAGCCAAGCAGCGTCGGGCGCGGTTAGAGTACTTGGATGGGTGACCGCTTGGGAACACCGCGTGCTGTAAGCTTTTTTTTTACGTTCTGCATCGGTCTGCCGAGATAACGTGGTTGCATCGGTATGATCGAGTTTACGTTTCTGCATCGGTAAGATCGAGATTACGTGATGCATCGGTAAGATTGAGATTACGTGGTGCATCGGTAAGATCGAGTTTACGTGGTGCATCGGTAAGATCCAATTCACGTTCTGCATCGGTAAGATCCAGTTCACGTGGTGCATCGGTAAGATCGAGATTACGTGGTGCATCGGTAAGATCGAGTTTACGTGGTGCATCGGTAAGATCCAATTCACGTTCTGCATCGGTAAGATCCAGTTCACGTGGTGCATCGGTAAGATTGAGATTACGTGGTGCATCGGTAAGATCGAGTTTACGTGTGCATCGGTAAGATCCAATTCACGTTCTGCATCGGTAAGATCCAGTTCACGTGGTGCATCGGTAAGATTGAGATTACGTGGTGCATCGGTAAGATCGAGTTTACGTGGTGCATCGGTAAGATCCAATTCACGTTCTGCATCGGTAAGATCCAGTTCACGTGGTGCATCGGTAAGATCGAGATTACGTGGTGCATCGGTAAGATCGAGTTTACGTGGTGCATCGGTAAGATCCAATTCACGTTCTGCATCGGTACGATCCAGTTCACGTGGTGCATCGGTAAGATTGAGATTACGTGGTGCATCGGTAAGATCCAGTTCACGTGGTGCATCGGTAAGATGGAGATTACGTGGTGCATCGGTAAGATCGAGATTACGTGGTGCATCGGTAAGATCTACTTTACGTTCTGCATCGGTCTGCCCTTGTTTACGTGGTGCATCGGTTTAGATCGAGATTACGTGAAGCATCGGTATGATCGAGTTTACGTTCTGCATCGGTCTGCCCGATATTACGTGGTGCATCGGTCTGCCCTAGTTTACGGTGGTGCATCGGTTTGGACTTAGAGATATATTTTCGACGTGAAAATGTTCCGATACAACTTTTGAACCAGGATAGTTAGAGAGATGATTTTTTCTGGGATGTACGTGGATCGGGGAATGGATTGTGGGAAATAACTTGCCATGACCGAGGTGTCCTCGAATTTTTTTTTTTTTCGAAAAAAATTTTCTGATTGTGGAATTTTCTCAAATTTGATTTGGTTGCCTCCTAATGTGTTCTAAAAGAGTAAATCAGTAATCGGAATCGAAAAATATTTTTCGGATTTTTTTTTTTTTTCGAAAAAAATTTTCTGATCGTGGAATTTCCTCAAATTCGATTTGGTTGCCTTCTAATGTGTTTTTAAAGCGTAAATCAGTAATCAGAATCAATATTCATTGTCGACTTTAATTTTTATAAGGAAAAAATGTTCACGTCCTTAAACGCCTCCCCATCATCAGCCCGAGTCCAAGTCGATGTCAGTCCCGAGCGGGACGGTGTCAGATACTACCTATCGCCGAGGTCTGGACTTGGCGAGATATTACGACGTGAAATGTTCCGATACAACTTTTGAACCAGGATAGTTAGAGAGATGATTTCTTCTATGTTGTACGTTGATTGTGGAATGAAATACGGAAAATAACTCGCCATGACCGAGGTGATTACGATTTTTTTTTTTTTTCGAAAAAAATTTTCTGATCGTGGAATTTTCTCAAATTTGATTTGGTTGCCTCCTTATATGTTCTAGTAGCGATAATCAACAATCAGAATCAAAATCCATGGTCGGGTTTGATTTTTTATAAGGAAAAATGTTCACGTCCTTTTTTTACAACCCCGACTCATTGACGATGTTAGAACCGAGCCGGCGGTGTCAGATACGACCGATCGCCCCGGTCCCGATCGTCATTTACGTTGTGCATCGGTCTGCCCGAGATTACGTGGTGCATCGGTCTGGACTTAGAGATATATTTTCGACGTGAAAATGTTCCGATACAACTTTTGAACTAGGATAGTTAGAGAGATGATTTTTTCTGGGATGTACGTTGATTGGGAATGGATTGTGGGAAATAACTTGCCATGACCGAGGTGTTCTCGAATTTTTTTTTTTTTTTTCGAAAAAAATTTTCTGATTGTGGAATTTTCTCAAATTTGATTTGGTTGCCCTCCTAATGTGTTCTAATAGCGATAATCAACAATCAGAATCAAAATCCATGGTCGGGTTTGATTTTTATAAGGAATAATGTTCACGTCCTTTTTCGCCTATGTTCTTTTTCGACGTGAAAAGTTCCGATACAACTTTTTGAACCAGGATAGTTAGAGAGATGATTTTTTTCTGGGAATGTATGTTGATTGACGTACGAAACTTGGAAAAAAAATAGAAAAGACCGAGGTACTCTAGAAAAAAAATTTATTGAAAATATTTTTTGATTTCGGAATTAATTCGAAATTCATTCAGATGTCTTCTATCAATATCGCGAAAGAAAAATCAATAATCAGAATCGATATTCATCTAAGATTATTTCCTTTTGGATTGTGTTAACATTCGGTACGATCTTGTCTACGTGATGCATCGGTTTGTTTCTCGGCTCTTGTGAGCAAGTTGGACACTCGAGACGGCCTCCATCGATCGGATTAGGCGGGCTTTAATGTTAACGTGCTGCATCGGTGTGATTCTGTTTACGTCATGCATCGGTATAGCTTTAAATCGCGCCGTAAAGTCGTTCACGTCATGCATCGGTATCTTAAATCGCGCCGAAAAGTCGTTCACGTCATGCATCGGTATCTTAAATCGCGCCGTAAAGTCGTTCACTGTCATGCATCGGTATCTTAAATCGAGCCGAAAAGTCGTTCACGTCTATGCATCGGTGGCACAAAAAAAAGACGCCGATGCATGACGTGAGCCGACTTTTCGGCGCGATTTAAGATACCGATGCATGACGTGAACGACCTTTACGGCGCGATTTAAGATACCGATGGCATGACGTGAACCGACTTTCGGCATGAAGTCAGCTAAAACTATCGTGTGCATCTTGGGTCGGTCCCACGTACCGTAGATCAGAGAGGGGACGACGTACATACATCGGATACATTTGTATCCAACAAGTTACGATCGTCGTCTGATCCAGCGGTAATCGGACCTACTCTCGTGAATTTATTTTGCCCCTTGAATAGATTTTTGTACCGATGCACGACGTGAAGTCGACTTTTCGGCATGGTTTTAAGCTAAATTTATCGTGTGCATCTTGGGTAGGCCCACTTACTACAGATCAGAGAGGGACGACGTACATACATCGGATACATTCGTATCCAACAAGTTACAATCGTCGTCTGATCCAGCGGTAATCGGACCTACTCTCGTGAATTTATTTTGCCCCTTGAATAACTTTGTACCGATGCACGACGTGAAGTCGACTTTTCCGGCATGGTTTAAGCTAAAATTATCGTGTGCATCTTTCATTTTACTCATCACATAGTCTGATGCATTTGATGACATTTACCCTTGTGAGTTATTCGTATTTCTCTCTCATGTCCGATTTCGTCAAACATATCTACCTTTCTGATTGATTCATCGTGAATTGTTCGAATTTGACTAAGATAAGCCTGCA
>NC_059508.1:36887672-36890172 GCF_914767665.1 Harmonia axyridis
CTTGGCGAGATATTACGACGTGAAATGTTCCGATACAACTTTTGAACCAGGATAGTTAGAGAGATGATTTCTTCTATGTTGTACGTTGATTGTGGAATGAAATACGTAAAATAACTCGCCATGACCGAGGTGATTACGATTTTTTTTTTTTTTTCGAAAAAAATTTTCTGATCGTGGAATTTTCTCAAATTTGATTTGGTTGCCTCCTTATATGTTCTAGTAGCGATAATCAACAATCAGAATCAAAATCCATGGTCGGGTTTGATTTTTATAAGGAAAAATGTTCACGTCCTTTTTTACAACCCCGACTCATTGACGATGTTAGAACCGAGCCGGCGGTGTCAGATACGACCGATCGCCCCGGTCCCGATCGTCATTTACGTTGTGCATCGGTCTGCCCGAGATTACGTGGTGCATCGGTATGATCGAGTTTACGTGGTGCATCGGTAAGATCCAATTCACGTTCTGCATCGGTAAGATCCAATTCACGTTCTGCATCGGTAAGATCCAGTTCACGTGGTGCATCGGTAAGATGGAGATTACGTGGTGCATCGGTAAGATCGAGATTACGTGGTGCATCGGTAAGATCTACTTTACGTTCTGCATCGGTCTGCCCTTGTTTACGTGGTGCATCGGTAAGATCGAGATTACGTGAAGCATCGGTATGATCGAGTTTACGTTCTGCATCGGTCTGCCCGATATTACGTGGTGCATCGGTCTGCCCTAGTTTACGTGGTGCATCGGTTTGGACTTAGAGATATATTTTCGACGTGAAAATGTTCCGATACAACTTTTGAACCAGGATAGTTAGAGAGATGATTTTTTCTGGGATGTACGTGGATCGGGGAATGGATTGTGGGAAATAACTTGCCATGACCGAGGTGTCCTCGAATTTTTTTTTTTTTCGAAAAAAATTTTCTGATTGTGGAATTTTCTCAAATTTGATTTGGTTGCCTCCTAATGTGTTCTAAAAGAGTAAATCAGTAATCGGAATCGAAAAATATTTTTCGGATTTTTTTTTTTTTCGAAAAAAATTTTCTGATCGTGGAATTTCCTCAAATTCGATTTGGTTGCCTTCTAATGTGTTTTTAAAGCGTAAATCAGTAATCAGAATCAATATTCATTGTCGACTTTAATTTTTATAAGGAAAAATGTTCACGTCCTTAAACGCCTCCCCATCATCAGCCCGAGTCCAAGTCGATGTCAGTCCCGAGCGGACGGTGTCAGATACTACCTATCGCCGAGGTCTGGACTTGGCGAGATATTACGACGTGAAATGTTCCGATACAACTTTTGAACCAGGATAGTTAGAGAGATGATTTCTTCTATGTTGTACGTTGATTGTGGAATGAAATACGTAAAATAACTCGCCATGACCGAGGTGATTACGATTTTTTTTTTTTTTCGAAAAAAATTTTCTGATCGTGGAATTTTCTCAAATTTGATTTGGTTGCCTCCTTATATGTTCTAGTAGCGATAATCAACAATCAGAATCAAAATCCATGGTCGGGTTTGATTTTTATAAGGAAAAATGTTCACGTCCTTTTTTACAACCCCGACTCATTGACGATGTTAGAACCGAGCCGGCGGTGTCAGATACGACCGATCGCCCCGGTCCCGATCGTCATTTACGTTGTGCATCGGTCTGCCCGAGATTACGTGGTGCATCGGTATGATCGAGTTTACGTGGTGCATCGGTAAGATCCAATTCACGTTCTGCATCGGTAAGATCCAATTCACGTTCTGCATCGGTAAGATCCAGTTCACGTGGTGCATCGGTAAGATGGAGATTACGTGGTGCATCGGTAAGATCGAGATTACGTGGTGCATCGGTAAGATCTACTTTACGTTCTGCATCGGTCTGCCCTTGTTTACGTGGTGCATCGGTAAGATCGAGATTACGTGAAGCATCGGTATGATCGAGTTTACGTTCTGCATCGGTCTGCCCGATATTACGTGGTGCATCGGTCTGCCCTAGTTTACGTGGTGCATCGGTTTGGACTTAGAGATATATTTTCGACGTGAAAATGTTCCGATACAACTTTTGAACCAGGATAGTTAGAGAGATGATTTTTTCTGGGATGTACGTGGATCGGGGAATGGATTGTGGGAAATAACTTGCCATGACCGAGGTGTCCTCGAATTTTTTTTTTTTTCGAAAAAAATTTTCTGATTGTGGAATTTTCTCAAATTTGATTTGGTTGCCTCCTAATGTGTTCTAAAAGAGTAAATCAGTAATCGGAATCGAAAAATATTTTTCGGATTTTTTTTTTTTTCGAAAAAAATTTTCTGATCGTGGAATTTCCTCAAATTCGATTTGGTTGCCTTCTAATGTGTTTTTAAAGCGTAAATCAGTAATCAGAATCAATATTCATTGTCGACTTTAATTTTTATAAGGAAAAATGTTCACGTCCTTAAACGCCTCCCCATCATCAGCCCGAGTCCAAGTCGATGTCAGTCCCGAGCGGACGGTGTCAGATACTACCTATCGCCGAGGTCT